>NC_056732.1:566486069-566581069 GCF_019279795.1 Protopterus annectens
AATACTCATGTCAACCCTATCCAACACTAAAAACAAAAACTGATATATCTGACTAGTTCTCTGTGAGTACCTGGACAAAGCACTCAAACCATCCTGCAGTCTAATGCTGTTATTGTGTTCCCTTCTAACAATGTGCTGGTCAGTTGTTGGCAGCTTATTATACATTCTGTGCCGTGACACTTCCTTAGAAGTTGTTTAGATCTATCTATACTAATAAGGTTTATACTGCAATGTTTGGACTTTTACAGAATGACGAGTAAGCATAGTAAGTAAGAAGACTGAAAAATATTTGTAAGACATGCTGTTTTAAGTTATCAAATGAATTGCATGATTAATGTGTTTAGTATAGAGTTAGATTGTATGTGATATTGAAGGGTAGATGTAAATATATTTAATGCATTCTGTATTGTAGTATGCATGCCTAAGATTCATAAGGATTCAGTCAATCCACCCTTCAGACCCATTGTGTCGGGAAGGGGTTGGATGACTGAACCATTTTCACTGTTTGTTGAGAGGCATATCAGGCCTATTTTGGATCAGATTGAAGTGGCTTTGAGAGATACCAAACAATTATTACAAGACCTATATTTGTTCTCTGAGAATATGGATACGGCTAGGGAAATCTCATTCATGACACTTGATATAGTATCCCTATTCACGGTTATACCCAATGAGCAGGGTCTAGAGTATCTAATGAAATTTTTAGTGAAATATAGCCAATATGATACTATGTTAATAGATATCATATGTTATTTTATGAAGATCATATTGGAAAATAATGTTTTTGTGTTTGGGGATGTATACTATCTTCAATGCGATGGCGTGGCTATGGGCACTAGTTGTGCCAATAGCTACACCAACGCAGTGTTAGTAACATGGGAGATGGAATGTGTGTTTGAAAGTCACTTGTTTAAGCAGAATGCTTTGTTATATTGTCAGTTTGTGGACGATGTACTTATTGCTTGGGCAGGTGAATTTGTGACAGTTAATGAGTTTATTGAACAATTACAAAACAGTACCAATTTTCTGAAGTTTATGTCACACTATTCATGTGATCAGATTAAATAATTGGATGTTAAAATAGTCAAGTCAAATGATAGAAAAATAAGTACTAGTGTTTACAGGAAAGAATGTCATAGGAACACACTCCTGCATTGGTGTAGTATGCACCCCAGGCATACTTTTAATCATCTGATAAAAGGCCAAGGGATGCGAGTCTCGAGGTTGAATAATGTAGATGATGTGTTTGAACAAGAACTAATTATGCTAGGTGACAACCTATCTCAGAGGGGTTATGACAAAGAACATATTGAGAACACCTTTAAAGAAGTAAAGGAGATGGGGAGGGTCAGGGCTCGATCCTGCTTTTCATCTAGACAGCTAGACACTAATTTGAACCAGAGAAAGAGTGGACATAATAGAGGGGATGGCCATGTGTCCCTTGCTTACACTAGGGATGTTTGGAAGGTGAGGGATATTATTGGTAGGCACTGGCCTTTGCTAATGACTGATGATAGGATTAATAAGATAGCTGGTGAAAGACCTAGTTTCTGCTATAAGAACAGGAAGAACCTTAAGTGGATGTTGTGTTATCCTAAAATGGATGGTGGGATAGAGTTGAGGAGTGGCACTACCCCTCGTGGCCATTGCAATTTGTGTACAAATATGAGATCAGGTGATTGTTTCACTCATCCAGAAACTGGCCAACATTTTAAGCTGGAAGTAAGGGCGAGTTGTGATACTAAAAATGTCATTTATTTGGCCCACCGTGATTGATGCTCCCACTTTTATGTGGGAATGACAAACCGCACCTTACAAGAAAGAATAAAGGAACACAATAACAGCATTAGATTGCAGGATGGTTTGAGTGCTTTGTCCAGGTACTCACAGAGAACTAGCCAGATACATCAGTTTTTGTTTTTAGTGTTGGATAGGGTTGACATGAGTATTAGGATGGGGGATATAAAAAATAGAACTGAGAGATCCGAACTCAGATGGATCCACAAGTTAAGAGCAGATAAAGGGTATGGCCTCAATGGTAGAATTTCCATTATGCCTGTGTTGGATGCTAGAGGACTACCCAGACCGTGAATGTGCATAGTTCAACATAGTTGAGAGTGTTTGATTTTACAATATTCTATGTAGAGGTGAGGCCATTCTAAGTATGCATGTGGTGGTATGGGTAATAATACAGATACTAATGATGTTAAGTTCCTTGGCATATATACTCATAGATTAATATGAGTGTGGGTACTGGTGACATGTTTTTATTTTCAATACTTTTATAGTGGATGAAATGTGTGGATTATATAGCAGGCTAGATTATAGGGCTATGTATATCTGCACATATATAGGTATTTATATACATGTATTATTGTATTTTTATTTATGCATATCAAAGCATAGGATATGAACTTGTTATTGTGTGTCTGTTTTACATTAATGTATAGAGTTTCTTGTTATGGACATGCTAGTCATTCATTTTGTGTCCTCTCTCCTTAGCATTTAGTGTTTTAGTTCATTCATTTTTTCCCTTAGCACGTTCGGCTCTGCTATTTAATTGGTGGAGGTGCTTGTCGTTTATGTATGCATGCATAATACTTGATGTGAATGCAGCTGAACAATGCTATAGTTGCTTTTTGTACCATTATCATTTTGGAGATGCCACTTTTACAGTTTTGTAAGCAGGCTCTTATTTCTAGGACATGGTCCCGTATTGCAGGAAGTACATCATACCTTACATTCTGATCTAAGGGGTGTATCAGTAGGTAGAGCGAAGTGTGAGCGCACTGAGTTGCCTACGATCAACCGAAAGGAAGTATATATGAATGGTCATAGGGCATTCTAGCGATGTGCTGCTCAGTTGTTGGCAGCTTATTATACATTCTGTGCCACGACACTTCCTTAGAAGTTGTTTAGATCTATCTATATTAATAAGGTTTATACTGCAATGTTTGGACTTTTACAGAATGATGAGTAAGCATAGTAAGTAAGAAGGCTGAAAAATATTTGTAAGACATGCTGTTTTATGTATCAAATGAATTGCATGATTAATGTGTTTAGTATAGAGTTAGACTGTATGTAAAATTGAAGGGTAGATGTAAATATATTTACTGCAATCTATATTGTAGTATGCTGCTTTAAATACAATGTCGTAGTCACGTAGATACGTGATTACGTTTTATGAAATGGTTTTACTCTGCTGTTGTGTGTGATGATTAGAGGCACCTGTGGATATGCTAAGGTTTAGTGAGTATATATGAAATGTATTTTTAAGCGTCTGTTTATATGGCCTGAAGAAGCCACTCGAGTAGTGGTGAAAGCGCTAACCTAATTAAAGGCTGCTTGTTCATTTTTAAGCTTGCAGAGTTGTTTTTATATAAGTAAGGACACTGTGCATTGCTCCACTGTTTATATGTTTATTGCTTGGGTAGTATTACCGATTTTCTACAGTGGTTCGTTTGTCCATTGGGTGGTTTGTTTTGCTGTTAAAATCTAAACTAAGCTTCACTATATTCTGACTGTATCTAAGAGAATTACTATACCCTAAAAGCCTACTAATAGAGCAGGCAGATGATGTGGTGAATGGTTCTTGTTGTTGTTGTCAGATCCAAGACAGAATGCAGAATGCTCTGTCTCACTGAGAGACTTCTCAAATATAATATCTAAAATATTACTGCTGGGATATCTTGCAGAATAACATCATTTCTGGTCATCTGACTTCTAGTTCAGAGGTAAACCCCCATTGCTGGCAGTTGGCAGCATTTAGCATCTACCTATAAATATACACAGACAAGGGCTTTTGCTCAGATGTTCGGCAGGTGCTGGAATTCATAAAACAATTGCATTCCTTCATGTTTCCAAAGTAGCAATTAGTTCACCCCAAAGACAATACGGAAAGCTTCCTAGTAAAGACTTTATGACTCTAGCTGCATTGAAACCTGTCTGTTAGCCTTTTTATGGCCTAGTCTATAAAGTGATTTAATTTCAAATATTTTTCTAAAGTTTGCTGGACTGAGGTTAGCCCTCCAGTTTCCTCTGTTAACATATACATTTAACAGTTACAATAGTGCATGCACATTTCTGTTCTCTTCCAGCAGGGCGCACTGTGGATACATTTTAAGCACAAGCACTTTACAAATATGTTTTCAACACAAACATCTGTACAGAGCAGTTTGATATACACATGACATACAGTTCTAATACATTTGTAATACAAGCATCTTATATAAATTAGTTTGATATTCACACATGACATATAATTATTTACAAAATTCCAGCTAGCTGTGCTGGCAGTACCTCCTTTCATCACATATGGTGTTAGTGAAAATGACAGAGATGGAAGAGGAGAGCTAAGAGGTATCTGTGAAGCACAGGACTGCTAAAAGTATTTTTAGTAGATATGAGAATATTTAGAGGAGGTGGAAATAGACAGGTACCAGTGAACTAGAGAGGTATTTTTATATGAAATGTTTTTGTTATGAAAGAATAGACTTTTTCATTCCAAGTCCTGGAAGATATAGATGTGCTCCAGGATTCAATAAACTCCATGTAGGTTTCGCGCAGAGCCTACATTGAGTGTTTTCCCATACACAATGTTGCTCATTGAGCATCATCATGCTATGCAAATTAATGAGGCACAGTGCTCGTAAGCTAGGTTTCTCAACTCGCACCAGTGTTGCTGGCCTCAAAACCTCTAATATGAATATGGATTATACCTTTCAACCTTTTAGTGCAAGGACTTGTGACAAAGACTACAATAATGGGGGAGAAAATGGCCAAAAATAGGGACAATTTTTAAAAAATTGTTCTTATAAACTTAGAAAGTAGCTAGAATAATAGTATTTGTGTTAGCTTGCATTTTCTGAAGGATATGAAGTATGAAACTGAAATGCATGTCATTATTTATTGACTTCAATCTTCACTGAATTTCCAGAAAACCACAAATTTTACAAGGAACAGCACAAAAATATGAACAAATCTGGACATTCTGCAAAAATCTGGAGAGCTGAGAGGTATGATGCAGATAGCATTTCCATGTAAGGTTGCTGGCCATGAAAGTGGATTGTATGACAGCACATCGACTGCTTTTCCCTTTCTTGAGTTTTCTTCATAAAAATCTGTGTGGGGCATTGCCATAGATTATCTTTCTTCATTTCAACTGTTTTTCCATTTATTTATTTATTTATTTATTTGGGGGGGTAGTGTTTGTGTGATGCGCTGCTTAGCTCAGATGTGTTTGGCCGTGCTCATCTGATTTGTGTAAAGTATTGTAGTGCACAAACTGGATGAATGAACCACCCAGGTTGCAGATAGGACCCAGACAGCCACAAACATAAACCAGGTGCATTCAATGAATACTATTTGTCATCACGCAACATGGTAAGTGGTGTTGCATTGTGATTAACAGCGAGAACTTTACAATGAATACTAAGATAGTGAATGTCATGTCAGTAATCTTGTGGCAGCAAGTGTTAAGTGTAGGTGTGGAGTGCAGATGGCCTGGGTTCTAGTACAGGGTGTGCAAATTTTGTTTTACTGCTGTGACATTACAGGTTATAGCAATGAAGTGCAACATACACAACTGTTTTTTCAACCTTCAAGTGACAATAGTTGTAAGTACCATACACATGGTCCTGGGTTCGAATGCAGCATATTCCGTGCACTTTTAATGTTGCTCCACTTCACATTATAGTCACTCTCACTTGTAACACTTGACATATTGTAGCTAATATTAATATTTATACGTGTGATGGCTGAGACACTAATATTGTGTCAGTTACTTATTAATTTATCTATGTATTGCCCATTTATTATGAAAATTATGACTGTAGGTATACTGAGTACAATGTTCATGCAATTATATTTCTGTTATCTGGACTGCCATGGCCTCCCCATTTGACTAACATAGTTACACAGTGCCTGTATATCAAATGAAATTGCATTGCTTGCCACTGTTGCACATCACTTACTATCAGACAAACATATTGCCCAGCAGTGCACACCCTCAACTACCATGTTTGCGCAATGGCAAGAGATGAGCAACATTTTCAAATAATGCAAAACCAAAAAGTATGAACTCTCAGTAGGCAACATACATGCAATTGGCAGGAAAACATCAGGCTACAAAATGCAATTTGTTGGAAATACTCATTCTACATTGGGCTTGATCTATGGTAGTCACGTCTGGTGTTTATGGTGAGGGACTGTACTTCTGAGAGCAAAGGTGGGGTGTACAGGAGTCCAAAGTGTTTACTGAACTACTACTTAAGGAGCATGAGCCCTAGTTGCTGAAGCAGGACTATTTACATTCAGAATTCAAGTCTGAAGCCTGGAATATTATTGGCAAGGCTTTGACCAGTGCTACAGGTATTTCCCGTACTGGTGAACAATACTGACGTCATTTTGATGACCTCCGGAAGAGGAAGCGGGATACCCTAAACCATTGGATCAGGGAATTTAGTACTGTACATGGGACACCCCAGAGATGTGTGTAAGTATCAATTACAATGACTAATTTTAAGAGTTAAAAACTGAATATAGTCAAGACTGGTATTCATAATGGTATTCTGTTCTGTTTTTTTCCACAGCTGCCAATGAGCAAGCATCGAATGTGAGATCCAATGCCAGGCGATTGGCAAGGATGCAAGAAGCACGAAGTATGCGTGCATCAGAACAGTACTGTTATTGTAGCATTAAAAGTTAAAGATGGCTTATTTGGTATTTAATACATTTGTAACAAATTCAGCAAGCATATCTCAACTGTAAAAGAAAGTATGCATGTCTTAGTCTGTAGCACAAAATAACAGTTCCATATTCTAAAATAACAGTGACCATGCATCTCTAAACTGTAAAAGGAAAGTATGCATTCAGTATTCTGTAGGATAAAACAACAGTACAGTATTAGTGAGTAGTCAGAGATTGCGGGTTCAAAAAACACATTTCCCAGGTATACAATTCTGCTAGATTTTCATCATTATTGCAATGTAACATCAGATGTCTATAACAGTGGCAGAGATGGCCTGCTGTAAACTGTAACCAGTATAACTGGAACATGCATATGTGCAATATATGTATACACCAAGGATCGCTGGTTGCAGTCTGTACTATAGTACTATAGTGTGCATCTGTTATGAACTAGGGAGCCTTAAAAGTAATAAAGAAATTTGTTAGGAGTTTGTAGTGTTAAAAGTTAAGAGTAGTGTTAAAAGTAATGGTAAAAAGAATAGAGTCAAATAATTGTATCAATGCTTTGTATGTCACATATGAAGTTACTAATGCTCTCCCTTTTTTCCTCTCACCCAACCCTCATCTTCTCTCTTTTATTTATTTTTGTTGTTGTTTTGCTTTTCCAACAGCGCAGTGGGGTAGGCCTGTCCCACAGGATCCTGCTGCCTCGACTCCACCAGCTATGGCACCACTGCCAAGCACATCTGGTGCGTGACCTGTCAGCACCTCTTCTGCTGCCCCTATACTACCTGGGCCCTCAGGTAGCTCTGCCTCTTAACTGTCCAGATTTTTGCAGAATATCCAAACTTTTGCCTCATATTTTTGGTTTGTTTCTCATAAAATTGTGGTTTTCTGGAAAAATCAATGGCAAATCATTGAGGACTAAAGTCAGAAAATAATTGCAGAAATTTGAGTTTCAGACTTCAGTGCCATCACAAAATCCATGTTAATACAATTCAATAACTTTCTAAGTTTGTAAGAGCAATATTTTTAAAAAAGTCCCTATTTTTGTGCTTTTGTCCCCTCATTATTTGTGGCTTTGTCCAGATTTCTTGCTCTAAGAGGTTGACAGGTATGAGCTAAGACAGATGCAATCCATTAATAATCTACTCCATTATAAAAAGGAAAATGTGTAGCTAGCCAAACTGATGGTGAGAACACTTGCTATATGTTTTCAGGACTTCACAGAAGCATATTTCTTCACAATATATCTTTACAGAGGAGTATTGAACTCCAGCAGGTATGTTCCCATTTTGTTACCTACATAATGCATATGCTGGAAAATATTTATGAATAATATGAAGCAAAGGCATTTACACTTTTATCTGTATGCATTAGTTAGAAGTGTACTGATGGCATGGCCTTGTTTGTCAAGCCATTTCAGAGGCATACATGATTGACGATACATGAAAATAGAATGCTGTGTGATAAATATGTACAAATGTTTCAGGGACAGGTCCTTTGAAAGCACTTTAGCATTTCAGATATGTTTTATTAGCAAAGTGGTTTATTTGCCTGTTCTTTTGTGAGTCTGGGGAGCAAAGGAGAGTTACTGTTATGTCACAAACTAGAAAGGACTGTTCTTTTGGGGGGAGCACAGTTCAGTTACTGCTATGGCACAAACAAGGATATCTTGGTCTTGCTACTGTCCTTGTTTTGCATCCTGCCTGTTGTTAGTATTTCACATCTGTAGACTTTTTATGTTTTTCCAGTGGGTAACACTGTTGTATAGTAAAACTATTGACATAAATGTCACTTCTGTGTCATATGTCTTTTTTGGGGGGTGGAGGAATTGAAGATTGCTACAGTTATATGCTTAGTTTGGAGCCACATTCTTGTTGAAAGTAGAGTTAATGCAGATATAGAGGAGTACATGTATTACCCCTTGTCTTACTGTTAAATGATGTTGCCCTTACCTCTTGGTTAACTTCTTTCAGGACCATCAAAAATCCAGTAAGATATGCCTCCTGCAGATGGTAACCCAAATAAATGTATGTCAGTACTGCAGATCAATTTAAAGAAATGTCATAATGTGTCATTTTATTCCTGTTGTGTGTAATACTGTACTGTCTGTAATAGTGGCACAATTGTTAGTTGCTTAGCATATATTGCACCATAGTAGTGCAGGTATTAATGTATTCCTGTGTTTTTTCCTTTTTTTCACAGGTGATCATGACAGTGGGAATATGGGTCCTGTGCCACCTGATGTCAGTGTCTCAGAAGAAACCGATAATGATGGTGGCCGAACTGAGACACAGTCGGGGGGTGCAGAGGTTGAATCTGACACAGAGGTTGACATCCAACCACCCCTTTCATTTTCCCCAGACACAGCCAGTAGGTGTATACCTTCCCAGTCCACTGAGCCCACAATTATTGAACAGGTGGAGCATGAGGACATTCATCAGCTAAATGTGGCTGTTGCAGCTTCAGTGCTTGTTGACTCTAACCATAGCCAAAGTGTGGGCAAGATGCCATGCAGGAGGGTTGACAGGGGTACTCGGAGAGGGCCTGCTATCCCTCCTCTCCCTGGTGCAGTTGTCTCTTCCTGTATCACTCAACATATGTTTAGGGCCATCATAGAGGCACAGTCACATTCAGAAAGGTGCTCCAGACAAATGCTCAGGGTTGTAGATGTGGCACAGTCTGACATGTGTGACTGCCTCCATGCGTTGCTGATGCAATGGATCAGATGAATGACACATTGGAATGAGCAGTATCTGTGATGTAACATCTGCATTGTGGCAATGTACGATCACACTTCTGTTGTGGTAGTGCTTCACCTGCTCTGTGAGTGAGTGTGCTGTCCAGACCCAGATATGGCAGGCCATGGAGTCATGATCCTGAGCATTTTCATGAAGGTAGTAACACTGCCTTTGACCTTGAGCATGGTGGAGCCAGTGCAACTCCTGGCAGAGCCAGGTCTTGTGGTTGGGGATAACAGCAATGAACTGCCAACTCTACCAGGATGGCTCACACCTGTCTGACATTCCAAGACGTAGAGCTAGCACTGACTTTGGTTGTGTTCATGCAGATTCTCACACACCATTTTCACATGGATGACCCCTACAGATACACAAACACAATAGTTACATGGTTCAGCCTGCCAACTTCCCTTTCTTTATTTCACACTCACCAACCTTTTGTGTTAGCTTAGGCCTCCTGCCCCACCCCTCCACAACACCTCGTGCAAGTGATGATAAATGTGCAAAATCCCTGTTCTCTCTTTTTTGGATTCAGGGATACAAAAGCTTTGTGTATAGGTTCATAGGTTCATAGGTGTGTGCTAGGCTATTTACCTTGGGGCCTTTACAAGCATAGCCTCCCTGGCATCGTGCCATCCAACCTTAGTTCCCAATGCCTCGGTCGACCACTGGAGTTATCCCAGTGGTAAGTTTTCTATTTCCCATCCACTCATCAAGATTTCTCTTGAAGACGGTCAGCAAGGTGCTCTACTTGACATGTATGGGAAGTTTATTGCATAGCATGGGCAGTCTCTGGGTTATGAATCTGTCCCTTCAGTACATTCTGCTGATTGTGGTAATGAGGTTGAGATCTCTGGAGCATGTGGTGCGAAGGGGGTGGGATTTCTTTAGATGCAGCATTTCTAACAGAGCTGGGTCAGACATGGCTTTGTAAGTCAAGAAGAGATCGCCTCTAAGTAGGCAATATGAGACAGAGAATAGTTGAAGTTTTTTTAGTCTGTCCATATAGGACAAGTGTTTAAGGCCTAGGATCCTTTTTGTGAGGTACTTTTGTGGTCTCTCCAGTTGTTGCAGGTGTCTAGTGAGGTACAGATGATTGGCCTAATGAGGGAAGAGTAGAGGGAGACAATGACCTCTTTCGTCCTGGATATAAAACCCTTAGTAATGAGATGTGCCACATAGAAGGAATTTCTGACTACAGTGGCAATGTGGTGATCAGAAGAGAGGTTGCTGTCAACCTGTGTTCCCAGATCTGTTATAATGCCTTCTGTGTTCAGTGGACTACCATCAGTGTGGTAACTCATGGGAACCAGGTTTTTCCCAAAGGGGATGACAACACATTTTGTGGCATTGAGCTTAAGGTCATGGTTCTGACACCAGTCGTTGGTCTCAGTGAGGCCATTCTGTAGGATGTCAACATCACTTGAGGAGTTAATAATAGCTCCCAACTTGCAATCATCTGTGAACTTAGTCAGCCAGAGTGCCTTTGTGGTGCCCTAGACTTCAGAGAAGTAGATACCAAACAGGAGAGAACGCAGGACGAACCTTGTGGGACTCCACTCATGACTAATTGGCAGTCTTTCTTGGAGTCAGCTACTTTCACACTGTGGGTTCTATCTGTGAGCCAGTTTTCAACCCACCTAGTGATATAGAGGTTGATGCCTAGCTTAGCGAGTTTTTCTATGATCCCTTAGTGGGGATTGATATCAAAGGCCTCGGCCAGATCAAGGTAGGCTGTATGAACCACCTTGCCTTTATCCACAGCTCTGGTGACTGACTCAAAGAAGTCAACCAAGTTGAGCAGGCATGATATACCCTTCACAAAACCAAATTGCGTGTGATCCAGAGTTTGGAGATTACCTATATCCTTCTTTATTAGGTCCATGATGATGTGTTCCATAGCTTTGCATATCAGACTCGTCAGGCTAATGGGACGATAGATCCTACAGACCCTAGGATCTATCGTTCCATAGCTTTGCATATCAGACTCATCAGGCTAATGGGACGATAGATCCTAGGGTCTGTAGTCACTCCTCCTTTGTGGAGAGGGATGACTGTAGCAGTGCTCCATTCATATGTTCATAGGTAGGTACTAGGCTATCTACCTGAAGGCATTTATAAGCTTAGCTGGAATGTTTTGGCTTTCGCCACCCCCTTAGATTAGTTCCCTGTGCCTCTGCCCAGCATAGCCATTGAAGTGATCCCTGGGGTAAACTTTCTGTTTCCCACCCACTCGTCAAGGTTTCTCTTGAAGAGGGTTAGTGAGGAGCTCTGCCTAATGTAGATTGGAATCTTGTTCCAGAGCATGGGAAGTCTCTGGGACAGGAATCTATTCCTCCAGCAGGTCCTATTTATTGTTGTGGTGAGGTATAGATCCCTGGAGCATGTGGCTCGAGGGATATGGTTTTCTTTAGGTGGAGCATGTCCATCAATTCAGGGTTGGACATGGCCTTGTATGTCAGGCAGAGATCACCTCTGGGTAGGCGGTATGCAACTGAGTACAGCTGGAGTGTCTTCAGTCGAACTGCATAGGGCATCTGCTTGAGGCCAGTGATCCTCTTGGTGAGGTACTTCTGTAGTCTTTCTAGTTGTTGCAGGTGTCTTGTAAGATACATCCCAAATGGGGCATTGTACTCTATGATGGGTCTGATGAGTGATATGTAGAGGGGCCCAACAACCTCTTTCGATCTGGATGCAAACCCTTTTGTAATTAGATGGGCCACATAGAAGGATTTTCTAACAACTTTGGCAATGTGATTATCAAAGGAAAGGTTAATATCTATTTGGGTCCCCAGATCCCTTATTATGTCTTCCGTATTTAGGGGGCTACCACCTATGTGGTACTTTGTGGGTACTTTGTTTTTTCCAAAGGGGATGACTATGCACTTTTTAGCATTTAGCTTGAGGCCATGGTTTTGACACCAGGTATCTGTCTCAGTGAGACCCTTTTGGAGGATGTCTGTGTCAGTTGGAGAGTCAATTATAGCCCCTGGTTTGCAGTCGTCTGTGAACTTGGACAGCCATAGTCTTCATGTGCTTGCCTGTACCTCTGAGAAGCATATGCCGAACAGGAGGGGGTCCTAGGACTGAGCCCTGGGGAGCGCCACTTGTAACCGGTTTAGAGTCAGACTTAGCTCCCGCAACTCTTACCATGTGGGTTCTGTCCATGAGCCTCTTGGCAACCCATCTCATGACGTAGGGGTTTATGTTCAGGCTGGTGAGCTTGTCTATAATACCTGAGGGGGGAATGGTATCAAAGGCCTTTGCGAGGTCTAGGTAGGCTGTGTGGACCACCTTTCCCTCATCTATAGCCTTGGTAACTGTCTCAAAGAAGTCCACCAGGTTTAGGAGGCATGATCTGCCCTTAACAAAGCCAAACTGGGTAGGGTCCAGTGTTTGGAGGTTCCCAATATCTCTATTAATGAGATCCATGATGATGCGCTCCATAGCTTTGCAGACCAAGCTAGTCAGGCTTATAGGGCGATAGTTCTCGGGGTCCATTGTGGCTCCACCTTTGTGGAGCAGAATAACCATTGCTGTGCACCACTCTGTGGGCACATAGCCTGTGGAGAGGCTGAGTTTAAACAGTGTGTTTAGGTGAGGGGTTAGTTCACCTTTGAGCTTGTGTAGGATGCAGCCTGGGACACCGTCCGGTCCCATTGATGCTGTGTTTTTGGCTTTGGAGAGGGCTGTTTTAACCTGAGTGTCTGTGAATTCAGGGGCACTACATTCTTAGTTATAGTTATAGGCCCTTTTGGGGGTGAGAGGGGGGTGAAGTTTGCACTGAACCTGTCTGCCAGGATGTTGGCTATATCGGTCGGTTCAGTGTATTTTGTGCCATTCTGCACTAACTCTGAGCAGATCAGAGAATTGCCACTTAGATTCTTGACATAGCTAAAGAATGCTTTGTGATTATCTTTGGAGTCCATGGCAATTTTTCTTTTGAAGCTAGCCTTGGATGATTTTATGAGGGAACGTAGCTTCTTGCTGATACTGATCAGGGATGTCTTCCCTTCTTGGGATTTTACTCTTTTCTGTACTAGTTTCCTCCTTCTATTGTATAGTTTTTTTATGGCAGGGTCCACCAGACTGGTTTCCTTTTCTTGGAGGAGTGAGTCTTGGTTTTGTTTGGGATAGCACGATCCATGCATTCTTGTATGTGCCCGTAGATTGCTTTAGTAAAAAATGATTTTGCAGCTTGGACAGTGTTATCCTTTAGCATGAGGGTTTTGAAACTTCCCACCTCAGTCTTAAGTAACGTGAAGTTTGCTTTTGAATGTTTTTTCATGGTGGTTTCTTTGACCGGGGATGGTGGCGTAATGTGGATATCCAGAGTGATTAGTTTATGGTCAGATCTAACCAGGGAAGTGTTGATCTCCGGTGTGGAACACCGGTCACCCATGTTGGTGATGACCAGGTCCAATATGTTGTCACCTCTGGTAGGGGTGTTGACCAGTTGATCCAGGGTGTTTGAGCTTATAAATTCTAGGAAATGTTGGGCAAGGGAGTTTGTACTTAAGTAGTTCTCCTAGTTAATGTTTGGGTAATTGAAATCACCCAATATCAGGGTATTTGGTAGGACCTTTATGTTTCCCAGTGTTTCCAGGAATGCAGAGTGGGGGTCCTGGGACATGGTGGGTGATCTGTAGCAAGCTATAATTTGAATAGCAGTTTTGCCCATTGTTAGTTGCAAGTGGATGATCTCTGAAGCATCTTGCTATGCCACTAACCTGGAGGTGTTGGTATCCTTGATGAATATGGATACTCCCCCGTCTTTTGTATTTCAGTCCGGGTTTTGCGGCCGAAATGTATGTTATGAGTTGTAGTCTGGTAGTGCTGGGGTGATCTCTAGAGCCATAAACCAGGTTTCTGTTATGGCAATATATATTGATTTTCTCCATACTGAGGAGAGCCTCGAGTGCATGCATTTTGAGGTTTAGACTTCTGGCATTGAGTAGCATTACCCTCAGTTTATTGTTACTTGTGCTATTTATGGCAGTGGGTTTGTCTTATGAGCCTTGCCTAAAAAATGCACTATGGGAGTGGCAAGAACCTTGGCCAGTATTCAAAAACCTAAGGGTGACAGGTGCAAGCCATCACTAGTGAAGCAGCATGGCTTGTCAAGCATGTCATCCCAGGCTGACAAACACTGGATCCCCTTTGAATGACACCAGAAGCTTAACTAATTGTTGAAATTGATAATTTTTTTCTCTATACCATGGTATCATTCTTGGTGAGGGTAGGATGCTACTCAGGGTCAGGGTCATACTGGCCGTGGCTATGTGATCAGAGAGCTCCTCCATGTCTCTTTTCTTGTAGTCCAGGGAGGTATGGCTCAGGTCATTCACACCAACATGGACAATAAAAGAGTCATATTTGTACTTGTTCTGGAGTGACCTGAGTGCTTGCATTATGTGGCGGATCCTGGCACCCGACAGACAGCTAACAGTAACCTTCTCCTTGTTCAGCCTACTGAGTGGGATGTCAGTGTGCCTGACTATAGAGTCACCTATTACTAGTGTGTCGGGTATGTTATTTTGCCTTAAGGGCTGTGATTGTGTGGCAAACTGGTTTTGTGACGTATGTGTTTTATGGTTTGTGTTGGGGGGGGGGGTGGAGGTTGCTTGGATGTCTGCTTTGGAGGTCTCTGTTGCTTTCACAGATTTTTATTTAGAGCCTCCGAGTATGTTTTCCTGTATTTATGTGAGTTTTTTGCCGGTGCTGGTTTCATAGGTCTATGTGAGACTGGTGGTGTGATGCAAGTAATTCCCTTCTCCTCTTGACTGCCTGGTCCAGTCTTGAGTTGAGAGGGTTGTCTGTGTACAGGAGGCAATTATAACATTGCCTCAAAATGCCCAGATTCACCAGTTGGACCGGAGAGTACACCTGAAACTGGACTATACTAGCTTAGAAAGGTGGGAAAACAAGTATATTTTATTTATTTATTTTTTTCAGAAAATAAAGCAGATACAATCAAAAAACACTTTGAATGCACAGAAATGGCTATCACACTTGAGTGTGTAGCCTACAACAGTTAAACAGGTAATTTACACACAAAAATGACTTTGTTAAAGTGCAGGCAGTAAAATAAGTACAATATGTAGCTAAAACAAGCTTTTTAAATCACAGAAACTCTAGAAAATCGGTGTTTTAGGTGGAATTAGCGAAAGGCAGCCAGAAAATGCAGAAAACTTATACTTACTCACTCCAAAGTCTCTATGTTGTCTCTCTGCTGCTGTAGAACTCTGCAGGGCACCAGGCAGGAGCTTGCTGAGCTATATACTAGTGCAAAAACCTCACAAATGCGGGTTTTATAGCAGGGAAATGAAAGAGATAGAAATTAGCCCAAAATGGCCAATAAACTACTAATTTCTGGGCTGAAACCACTCATCCAGGGACAGATAGGCTGCTCAAAGCTCCCTCTCTCACAGTGAACAGAGAAACTTCCTTCTATCCAAGTAAGGTGTGGGCAAACACAGAAACTTGTAACACAGCCCTGAATTCAGCACTAACCTGAAAACTGGACTATACTAACTTAGAAAGGCAGGAAAACAAGTATATATTTTTTTTGTTTTTTTTTGTTTTCTTTCAGAAAATAAAGCAGATACAATCAAAAAAACAATTTAAATGCACAGAAATGGCTATCACACTTCGTGTGTAGCCTACAACAGTTAAACAGGTAATTTAAACACAAAAATGACTTTGTTAAAGTGCAGACAGTAAAATAAGTACAATATGTAGCTGAAACAAGCTTTTTAAATCAGAGAAACTCTAGAAAATTGGCGTTTTAGGCAAAATTAGTTAAAGGCCACAAGAAAATGCAGAAAAACTATACTGAATCACTCCAAAGTCTCTATTTTGTCTCTCTGCTGCTGTAGAACTCTGCAGGACAACAGGCAGGAGCTTGCTGAGCTGTATACTATAATAGTTGCCTCTATTTTGATATGAATACAATCTAATTAGCAAATGTATGCATAATTGCTAATGTATATTTCATTTAATGTCTGTTCATGTATATTGCTGAGTGTCTGCTTAAACATGTCTGTAATAAGTTGGGGTCTATATTATAACATCAAAGTCTTACATCTTCGAATGTTATAATATCGAACCCAGTAGAGCGAACACTGGAAATAGCGAAGCTGCAGAACACCAAATTCTTTCCTAGGGAAAGTATTCTGTGGGCCGTTTCTGCAGCTTCGCTATTTCCTCGACTGTGGAGCGAAGGTTATGGACCGGGTTAAGATAAGTGTGCGAATAAAGGTGAGTGTGCGATTGGGTGTGGGTTAGGTGAGTTAGGGTTAGGGCGCGGGTCAGATAAGTGTGAAAATGTGTGGACATGAGGGTTAGGGTGGGGTAGGTGAGTTAGGGTTAGGGAGCGGGTAAGGTGAGTGTGCAATAGTGATGGACATTAGGGTTAGGGTTGGGTTAAGGTTAGTGGACAGCTAGTGGTGTATGTATGGTTTAGTGTAGGGTTTTGTGAAGTGTGTGTGTGTGGATTATTTATTTTGGTGTGCTTGCGTTGTGTGTATGTTTGTCAGAACAGCGCTTTCTTTCCCTGGGAAAAAATTTGCTATTCTGACTGTTCAGTTTTCTGGTGTTTCTCTCTACTGGGTTCGATATTATAACACTGGAATTTGTAAGACTTCAGTGTTATAATATAGACCCACAAGCTGAAGGTTTTCTCCCCCAGGCCTACAATGAAAAGGAGTTTTTGACTAAATCCAGTCAGACAAACCTTGTAAGCAAAAGCAAAATAAACTAAAATAAAATAAAATAAATAAACATGTGAGCTCTACACACACTACCACTGTTTGAATATCTGTCTGGCATGTTTTCTCACTGGAACAATGTAACAATCCCTAGATGAAAGCCCTTCCTTCACTACCATTGTTCATCTGACCTGTTTGATTTTCCAGTAGAACAGCATAATTCCCTCTAAAGATAAAACATAAGAGTTGCAAATATATGCACTTCATTGACTGGAATGGTCAAAGCACATGTATAGAGGAATAAAATGCATGACTTTCATAAACTGGAAACATTAAGAATTAGTTTGATTGCGTTCCACACAAAAATAAAGAACAACCAGCTGGTAAACGTGAACCATTGCAAAAAAACAATGATAGAAAAAGTCAAGAAAACTGTGACACAAAGTATACCTCCAGTTCTCATAAAATACACCTTCCAAGTTTCACATGGTACAAGCAAATATTCCTTTATTAATAGGTAAGCACTTTCACCACTAACTGTGGCTTCTTCAGACCATATACATACTACTAACTGACAAAAACAGTCTTTAAATACCCTCATTAAACTATTAACACCCATTACATTCAAATTCTCGTTCAACAAATGAACACTGTTCTTTCACTTACACACCTTCGATGGGCGGGATCATCAATTGAACCTTTACATAATTTAAAAACATATTTACTATAAATATATGTTATATAGTATTTAATTAAAAAACATTTCGAAACTTCTAAAAATTATTCCTTAAATATAATCATGCTACATGGTCTCACATTATTCAACATATTGCACATTCCCCTACATGGTATACATTTCATTAGCTCAACATAACTAAAGGTAAATGTAAACATTAGTATTTCATTATATTTGAATACTTTGTTTTTACATAACTGCATCATGAGTGCGTTCTGTTGAACAACGCTGTATAGCTCATCATTGTATGTTTTTAAAAATAAAAAATAATAAAAAGTTAAAATAATACTCACTCTTTTCATTTTACACTAGCTGTATAGTGTAGCCACTTATATGTAGGTTTATGGATGTAGTCTTGGAGAACATCTTTGTATTCAATGTAATGTACTATTTGCAATGTGAAGGCGTAGCTATGGGCACATGTTGTTTTATCGCCGTTTTGTGGATGATATTTTTCTGATCTGGGGGGGGGGCCCTTCCAGAGCTAGGAGAATTTGTATATAAGATCCAAGAAATTACAAGCTTTCTAAAGTTCACAGTAAATCATTCACTCACAGGTTTGGCATTCTTGGACATATTTGTCTCCAAGGGAAATGAGGGATAATTTGAAACTAAGGTATATAGGAAAGAGTGCTATCGTAATACATTTTTGCACAGGTCAAGCATGCACCCCAAAAGGACTTTTAAGAACATAGTTAAAGGACAGGGTATGAGGGTTTCACAACTGAGTAACCAGGAATCCACTCTTAAGGAAGGATTAACTGAATTAGAGAATAATTTAAATCATAGGGTGTATAAGGCTAACGAAGTAGTCCCTGTGCTACAAGAAATTAGAATGATGAGGAATGGTAGGGCAAAACCATATTTTTCTGAAACAGTAAGTAATGAGTTGAATCAGAATACAATAAATAGTACAAGACAAGTAGTCAATCTATCTATTCCTTACACAAATGATGTAAAAAATGTTAGCGAAGTGTTTTATAAGCATTGGTCACTGTTAGTGACAGATGATAAAATAAGGGAAGTGGTAAGTGAATACCCTAGGTTCTGTTTCAAAAATAGGAAAAATCTCAAGCGTATGTTATGCTATCCAAGAGAAGTTATTGAAATGGATAAGGGGACCCAGAGAGGAACTAGAGACTGTGCACACTGTCATATGTGCTCATTTATAAAGAATAACTTCAAATGTATACATCCAAGTACGGGAGAGAAATATAGATCAGATGCTCTAGTGATGTGATAGTAAAAATTTAATATATGTATCACAATGTGGTGCTGTTTGCATTTTTATGTTGGCAAAACCAACAGGACATTCAGAGAACGCATGAGAAAGCATATTAATAGCATTAGAAATAGAAACTCAGTCAGTGCATTATCTAAATATATAGAAAGAATTGGTCAGTATCGTGACTTTAAGTTCATGGCATTAGAGGAAGTAAAAATTGGACAAAGAATGAGAAATATTAGAAATGTTAATAGAGCAAAGTGAGTTAAGGTGGATATTGAAACAGAGGGCAGAGAAAGGCCTTGGTTTAAATGGTGAAGTTTCTATAATAAGTGCCTTAGAAGCGTGAGGTCTACATAAGAATTAATATATATGTTTAGATTTTGTGAGCATAATATGCATATATTTTTAAAGTTCTATTAGTAGATTTTGATACGTACATGGGCTTATGTCAATGTACATACCTCTATATAAGGTCTTTACACCCTGATTTCGATAGATCTAGTTTATATCTATCCTTGTGTCATGGTCCAATAAGGATTCATATTACTATATTTAAGAGAAAAAAGCATAAGTGAATCTTAATGCTTCATGACTTATAATTGGACAATGTATATATATATATATATATATATATATATATATATATATATATATATATATATATATATGCATATGCCTGTGTGTGGGAGCCTATATAATGCTAGTCATGAAATACACGTTGTTGCATTTTACTTTTCATTTTTAGTTTTTTGTTTTGAATCTAACATTAGTATATAAGTATATGTCCATCTTCTTGGCCAGATATGTTTTCTCATATATATGATGTTGTTTTATGTTAACCTTTTTAGTTTTGCATTAGAATATAATGAAAGTTTATTTCTATTAATGGTTTAATCTATATTATGATTGTTATGAGTGCTTAGAGATAGTAATTTATTATTATTTCTAGGGAACTTTAGCTTTGATTCTATTTTGAAAAGACTATATGAATATATTAATAGTAATGTATGATTCTAACTGTGGTTACCATGGAAATGTTCCATGAGTTTTTGAGTTTGTTTGCTTTTTAGGAAAAAAAAATGTTATGTGTGAGCCTGTTATCATGTAGAACTGGTAAAGTAGATTTTATTGTAGTATGCGTGAATGAAAAATAGCGTGTGTGATTTGTATTTGTTTGCTCTGAAAATTGCATAGCTTAGATGGGGACCGTTGGCATAGTAACAGTATACATCCTAGACTTAGTGTCCTGACGTCATGTAGTTGTGAATAGACGTATAGCGAAAGGATGATCCTACTGTAACTAGTAAAGGATTCACCGGGAAAGCTCTGTAAATAAACTATTAATGGACTCCAAGTCGAATAAGATTCAAAGGACTTAGATGGTGATCTATAAACATGTAAGAAGTTTTCGCTTTAGATTGATTGTATTTTTGTGTAATAATGTCTTTATATAACATACGCTAAATCTACTATGATTACGAGACTTGGATTTAATGTATTTAAATGAGGCTTTCGAAGAAATAGCATAATTTATTTGTTTTAAGTGCATGATGATGCGACATTAGTGAATGTAAGTTATGTTGGAATGAGTGGTTAAGCATACATAGTGAACTGGATATACTTGCTTATTTTGCTAACTGGTTACCCTAAATGGTTTGTGAATATGGTGACAGCGCAGAGCATAGGTTTGACGTGCTTACGCTATACAGGTAACGTAAAATGAAAAGAGCAAGTATTATTTTAACTTTTTATTATTTTTTATTTCTAAAAGCATACAATGATGAGCTACACAGTGTTGTTCAACAGAACGCACTTGCATCATGATGCAGTTATGCAAAAACAAAGTATTCAAATACTAATGTTTGCATTTACTTTTAGTTATGTTGAGCTAATGAAATTTATATCATATAGGGGAATGTGCAATATGTTGAATAATGTGAGACCATGTAGCATGATTATATTTAAGAAATGATTGTTAGAAGTTTCGAAATGTTTTTTTAATTAAATACCATATAACACATGTTTACAGTAAATATGTTTTTAAATTATGTAAAGGTTCAATTGATGATCCCGCCCATCGAAGATGTGAAAGAACAGTGTTCATTTGTTGAACGAGAATTTGAATGTAATGGGTGTTAATAGTTTAATGAGGGTATTTAAAGACTGTTTTTGTCAGTTAGTAGTATGTATATGGTTTGAGAAAGCCACAGTTAGTGGTGAAAGCGCTTACCTATTAATAGCTTACCTATTAATAAAGGAATGTTTGCTTGTATCGTGTGAAACTTGGAAGCTGTATTTTATGAGAATTGGAGCTATACTTAGTATCACAGTTGCTAGTTTGATTGCGTGCTTTTCTGAGGGGAAAATTGCCTTCACTGACCAAAATGTCAGCAGTGCATATCATGAAAGTAAAAGTAATGAAACAAAAGCAATGTAGGAACATGAAAGAACTCCAACCATGTACCACCTAAACCAAAACAATAATAATAATCTTAATTAGAAGAAGAAAGAAATGAAGAAATTGTCAGTTTTAACCATTTTACACTTACAATAATCCAAGGCTATAGGACAGGTTATTGTTGGGTTTATTGTCTATTGACATGACAGCTAAGCCTAGTCAGTCATGATTAAATCCCACTATAACCCTAATCTATGGATAATTGCTAAATATCTTCAAAAATCAACCTGAAGGTTATGCTGCTAAACCCTAGGAGTCTAAACCTAAAACTGCAATCACTGGAAGCAGCCCTCACCTTAGAAGATGCTGACATCTGTTCAATCACAGTGATTTGGTTTAAGGCCATGGAAAGCACCCCAGCCATACTAGGTTGTAATGCCTTCCACACATTCAGACAACATACTAAAAGTGTAAGGACTAAAGGAGGTTGAGTATCAATAGTCCTCAAAGATAAATACACCTCTAAATTGGTTAAATAAAATGACTCCCTTAAACTAATCCAGGTCCAACTGACTATAGGTAAGAGCCCTCTTCAAGTTACTACCAGTTATAGGACCCCCTCCATGAACCAGGATACCCAAACTGCATACTTGGGTCTACTTGAATCATTCAAGATACAACCAATCACCCTGGTTTTAGGTGGCTTTAACTACTCATCCATAGAGTGGGTAAATTATACATGTACTAACACACTTGCCCAAAGGTTCTTGGACTTCAACTCCAGTGCCTGGACCAGTTAGCTGACACCCCTGCAAGGGGCCCAAATATTTTGGATCTGATGCTCACCAACATGGGTGACTATGGCAGCACTTCATGTGTGTAACTCTCCCTAGAAAGGTCTGATCTTAAATCAGTCTCATTAGAAGGAACAAAAACATCTGACCCCCCATTAGCAGCAACTAGACTAAAAAACTTCTCCAAAGCCGATTGCAACCTAAAATGTGATGGCATTAATAGCTTCATAGTCTCTGCCCTCACTGATGACATTGACACCTATACTAGGATTTACACCAATGCCTTGTATAAGCATCTATACAAATGTATTGACTCAGCCATACCTGATAGAATCAAAAGGATGAAAACAATATACTCAAAAAAGAACAAGCCTGCCTGGTGGATCTTCACCATTAACAGGTTATACAATAAGAGAAAGAAATTGCTGTCCAAGAGCAGGAAGGACCTGTCTCTGAACTGGAAGCATTCCCTCCTTGACTTAAACAAGCAAATACGGCACAATGTAAGGCATTCTAAAGCTAACTATGAATCCAAATAAGCCTCTTTTGCTAAGGATAACCATAAGACTTTCTTTAGCTGCATCAGAAACCTTAAAGGAAAAACCCAGATCTCCACAGAACTGGTTGTTAATGGCACCACATATATTGAACCTGCAGAAATAGCCAACCTGCTAGCTGATAGGTTCAGTGAAAACTTCACCCCCCCCCTGTCCCCGTCACATATCCCCCAAAGCATCCCTCCCACCTGCCCTCCACCTAGTATCTCCAAGGAGCAGGTCGTAAATGCTCTCTCCAAAGCCAAAAAATCAGCATCTATGGGACCTGATAATATCTCAGGCTGCATTCTAAATGGATTAAAACAGGAACTAGCTGCACTGCTGGGTACTCTTTAACCACAGTCTAAGCACTGGTTTGGTACCTGCTGAATGGAAAACAGCTACCGTCATCCTGTTACATAAAGGAGGTGCCTCCACAGGCCCTGGGAACTATAGACCCATAAGCCTGACCAGCCTAATCTGTAAGGCTATGGAAAGAATAATCATGGACCTTATCAACAAAGATATAGGAGACCTCCAGATGCTCAACCTGACCCAGTTTGGTTTCATTAAAGGGAGAGCCTGCTTCTTGAACTTGGTGGACATCTTTGAGACAGTTACCAAAGCCCTGGACAAAGGCAAATCCATGCAAATGGCCAATGTGGATCTGGCCAAGGCCTTTGACACTATTCCCCAATCCCCACTCAGGCATTATTGATAAACTCACCCAGCTGGAGATCAACCCATATACTGTCAGGTGGGTTGCAAACTGGCTCACCAATAGAGCACATACATTCAAAATAGGTGACTCTACCTCCAGCAGTAGACCAATAAGCAGTAGTGTTACACAGAGAATCTACTTCTCAGCTGTATGGGCTAAAATGAAAGGCCTATGGCTGACAAAGGTTGCTGATGATTGCAAACCGGGTGCAGTCATCGATCCCCCAAATGATGTCAGCATCCTAGAAGAGGTACTTACACAGACAAAGGGCTGATGCCAAAGTCATGGACTAAAACCCAATGCAAAAAATGCATTTTCATCCCCTTCAGCAAGGGCAACATCCCTACAGATTGTCATGTTAATAATAACACCCTAAGTACACAATCAGTGGTGAGAGATTTGGGCCAACAGGTTGACATCAACCTTTCCTTTGACCACCACATCTCCACAATGATAAGAAAGGCTTTCTATGTTGCCCACCTCATAAGTAAGGGAACTGCATCCCGAACAAAAGAGGTTATGACCCCCTTGTACTCCTCACTCATCAGGCCAAGACTAGAGTACAGTGTTACCTTTGGTATGTATCTTACGAGGCAGCTGCAGCAACTGGAAAGACCTTAAAGTTTTCTTACAAAGATAATTCAGGGTCTTCAGCATATGTCATTTGTTGACAGAATGAAATCACTGTCACTATACTCTGTGTCTTATAGACTACTCAGAGCTGACTTCTGCCTTGCATATAAAGCAATCTCAGATCCTGCACTAATGAAAATGTTGCACATTCATAAATCAAATTATATGAAGATGCCCTCGCTCTAGGGAACCCAGCCTAGTATGTGACATTAACAGGACTTCCTGGAGAGACAGATATGTCAAACAGAGGTTATCTCTTTTCTGGAACAAACTTCCAGTTCAGATGAAGCAGAGCCCCTTGTTGACCCTATTTAAGCATAATTTGGATGACTACATGGGAAACTGCAAATTCACCCCAGGAGTTTCACCTGTGTCCTTCTTGGGCAGGGGCAGTTCTTAACTTAGTTCCACTTAATACCTTAATATTCTTGGAAGCAGGGTTTGTACTTGGCTAGGCTTGTAAGGGTCCTAGGGCCATTAGCCTACTAACCTCCTATTTTCCTGTGATCCTATGTACAGACTTTTCTTGTTCCCTATGCCATTTCTCTATACCCAAATTCTGCTAACATCACATTTCATTAGCTGTCTAGTGTGGCATGGTATTCTTTTTCCCACAGTACTTTTCTACTCATTGATATGTACTGCAAGCCAAGTTTAGTAATTCTGTTCCTAAGGCTACTGATGTTACACTGAATCACCCACCATTTTTCTTTGTTGTCTGTTGCTTCCAATAGCTGCTTTTGTTCCAATTTTTTGTTCATTTTACAACTTTGTAGTGATTTTAATTATCATCTTCTGCTACACTACATTTCATTTCAAAGGGACTGTTTTTATAGGTTCATAGGTAAGTACTAGGCTATCTGCCCAAGGGCATTTATAAGCCTAGCCAGAATGTGTTGGCTTTCGCCATCCCCTTAGATTAATTCCCTGCACCTCTGTCCAGCAGAGCCACTGCAGTGATCCCTGGGGTAAATATTCTGTCTCCCATCCACCCGTCAAGGTTTCTCTTGAAGAGTTTTAGTGAGGGGCTCTGCCTGATGTATATTGGAATCCTGTTCCAAAGCATGGGGAGTCTCTGGGGCAGGAATCTATCCTTCCAGCACATCCTATTTATCATTGTGGTGAGGTTTATATCTCCAGAGCGTGTGGCTCTCCGGGATTTGTATTTTTTTAGGTGGAGCATGTCCATCAATTCAGGGTTGGACATGGCCTTGTATGTCAGGCAGAGATCACCTCTGAGTAAGCGGTATGCAACCGAGTACAGCTGGAGTTTCTTGAGTCGGGCTGCATAGGGCATGTGTATGAGGCCAGTAATCTTCTTGGTGAGGTACTTTTGTGGTCTTTCCAGCTGTTGCAGGTGTCTTGTAAGGTACATCCCAAATGGGGTGTTGTATTCTATGATGGGTCTAATGAGTGATGAGTAGAGAGGCACAATAACCTCTTTTGTTCTAGATGCAAACCCTTTTGTGATTAGTTGGGCCACATAGAAGGATTTTCTAACCACCTTGGCAATATGATTATCAAAGGAGAGATTACTATCTACTTGGGTCCCCAGATCCCTTATTACATTTTCTGTATTTAGGGGACTACCACCTATGTGGTAGTTCACGGGTACTTTGTTTTTCCAAAGGGGATGACTATGCACTTTTTGGCATTTAGCTTGAGGCCATGATTTTGTCACCAGGTATCCGTCTCAGTGAGACCCTTCTGGAGGGTGTCTGTATCAGCTGGAGAGTCAATTATGGCCCCCAGTTTGCAGTCATCTGTGAACTTGGTCAGCCATAGTCCTCCTGTGCTTGCCTGTACCTCTGAGAAGTATATACCGAACAAGAGGGGTCCCAGGACTGAACCATGGGGGATGCCACTTGTAACCAGTTTAGAGTCGGACCTAGAGCCTGCAACTCTCACCATGTGGGTTCTATATGTGAGCCAGTTGGCAACCCATTGCATGATGTAGGGGTTTATGGTCAAGCTGGTGAGCTTGTCTATAATACCAGAATGGGGAATGGTGTCAAAAGCCTTTGCGAGGTCTAGGTAGGCTGTTTGGACCTCCTTTCCCTCGTCTAATGCCTTGGTAACTGCCACAAAGAAGTCCACCAGGTTTAGGATGCATGATCTGCCCTTAACAAAGCCAAACTGGGTAGGGTCCAAGGTTTGGATGTTCCCAATGTCTCTGTTAATGAGTTCCATGATGACGTGCTCCATAGCCTTACAGACCAGGCTAGTCAGGCTTATAGGGCGATAGTTCCCAGGGACCGTTGTACATACATGACTTCTCATTAAGCAATGAGGATACTAAATAACACCTTAACATGTCCATTTTTCCCGGGGTACATTTTAAAATGTACTGCCCTAGTTAGACAATGGTGGTATTTGCTATTTAGGTTCTAATCCACCTCCAAAGATTTCTCCCCATGGTCTTTCTGCACTGCACCACCCACCAGACAATGAACTTTACAGCTAACAGCACTTACAAAGAAGTAACCAAGCTTTTTACATTGCTGCCTTCTTGCAGCACTGTTAGAAATCTATTGCCATCTACAGTGTCATTTATCCCTAAATATACACCAGTAAGGGGACTGTCACTTGACTTTTCACTGGGTCCTTTTTTAAAGTGAGTTTCTTTTGTTCCTCTTCATTTTCTGCTTGTTTCTGCTTCAGGTGTAATGCCCTAATGCAGTAAAAATATGCATGACCATATGCATGGATATGTAGGATGGGGTCTATAATGGAGAGCAAAGATCAGGGATATAAATGGCTGCTATAGAAGGCTGCCATAAATTAACTTTTCTACTAAAGAAAATATTCAGTAGTGATTTTTGAAATATTTTCAGAAATGAGCTTCAAAAATGTACATTTTTACCCAAGTAAAAGAAGTAAACAAAATTATGCCTAAATAAAGTAGAGATTAGTAATAAAGCTGGGTGCACCATTATTCATTTCAGCTGTTCTTAGTCCAGTATAAAATCCCTTGTAAATTTCATTCAGGATGCAAATCTTCTGTGTACAGAATAAACATAAATAATAATGTATAAATGGACAGTAAATAATCATTAATTGTTTCTATCGACAAGATGGTTAGCATTTGCCCTAGACTCAACTGCAATTTTCAAGCTATATAATTTGTAAGAGTTGGAATGATAGTTAAATATTGGGTAATGTGGTTATCTTGTGTTTTATAGTTTAAGCATTTCTTGTACTATGTGTAATTTATTTCAGCACTTGAAGAGTATTATAATCCATGACTGATAGAGTAACAAGTGAGAACTTAGTCAGCTCTGACCATAATGAGCATGCTAATCCAGTAAAAGATAAATATGCCAGCCAGCTTTTACATTTCCACTATTCTGCATAATTAATTTAAGATGATTTTAAGTACAAAGCTATACAAATCTGAAGAGAAACTGTCCTTTGTTTCTTGATTAAAATTTATCCTGCAGTAAATAAGAGTGTGAGGTGTTATTTAGTGTCCTCATTGCTTAATGAGAAGTCATGTATGAAATATTTACTAATAACAGGGTTTTCAAAAGAATTAAGTACTTGGCTGTTGAAGAGGTGTGTGAACATGCTTGAAGTAATTTATATTCCGACCGATTAAAAATCAGAGCATGTAAAGGGATGGACTGAGATGTCTGAAAATACATCTTAAAAGAAACGGAAAATAAAAATGTTTCAAAACATTAAAGCTACAATGTTGGCAATATCGGTTACATTATCAATTTTAATGCAATGCAGGGATGATCATTGGACATGGGCCCATGTTGGGTACAGAAAGGACGCATAAAACATAAGGAGTGTATATACTGGTGTATAGAATAATAGAGTGAGTAAATGTTTCCATAATTCACAACTTTTTTATCAGAGTGAAAGGAATTTAAAGCAATCCCTACCCAATTAGTTTTGAATGTAATACATTTATTTCACATTTTGAGGCAGAACTGCTAAACATGGCATATAACTAAAACATATTCAGGTTATTAAGGTTTCAGAGTGGGTTAGTGAAACAACATTTTTCAGCTATTAAAAAATACATGACAGTTAATAGCTTCTTAATTAAAATTTTACTTGGAAGGTGTTAAAGGCTATGAGGAAGGCAGATGGAATTGTATGCATAAGGTTTGTGCTGGTGGTCAGGAACATGCAGGTATTTATTCTGTATTAGAAAAACCACTATGAGAGGGGGAATGTAATGGGGACAGTCTCTCAGGTCTTTTACGTCTTATTTACTCTGGCAAATAGTGTGGAAGGCAGGAAAGCATGTACATTTTCAAAATTGTTGCATTAATTTACAGTATTGACAAAGTGAGGTGAGATGTTTAGTACTGAGCATCTCTGATAGTATATAAGCAAAATCTTCACCTTGCGTTTGTGCCCAGCCTGCTCCCACAAAGGACCCAAATTCAGCCATTGCAACATTTTATTGAACTGTGACAACCATTCAAATAACAGCCATTAAAATCACGAAACACTCTTATGATAAACCCTGTGGTCAGTCCAGTCCAGGTAGTATACCTAAACTAGCCTCTGACTGGATTGTCCAGCCCATTTCCCATCTGCACACCCCCCTTTATTGGTGGGCAACATTCAAACCCTTCATTCATCCTCAAATATCAACTAGCCAAGGAGCCCAGGAAAGCAGGGGGAGAATTAAAGAGAGGCAGGTAACACCAAACCCATCTATAAACTAAATAAAGCTGGAGAGAGGGAGATAGGAAATGGAGTTCGTAGATTTGTTCTGATGGACTTATACCCACAACCTGATAATCACTATTTACATAACTAGTGATCAGCGTGCAGTATGCCTCCTTTCCTTATGCTAGCTCAGGGACAAATGTCACCACCAGAGAGGAACAATTTTCCCCAGCCTGCTCCTACAAAAGACTCAGACTCATGTAGCCTTTGTGACATTTTATTTAACTGTCACAAACACCAAACTGATAACTATTAATAGAACCAAATACTCTTTTACAGTGGCAGTGTAACCATTTGTAATAAACATGGTGGTCTGTATAATCCAGGTGTCATACCAAAACCACCCTCCTGGTTGGCCTGTCCAGCTCAGTGCCCCATGGTACACTCCTCTTTTATCATAACACAACATTTAAACCACTCATTCACACAAACATAAATTAGCTAAGTAGCCCAGGAATGCAGCGAGGAGTGGAAGAGGGGAAGGCAACCTTGCTTCCACCCACTAAGCTGGAAACTGCCTTTTGTCCCTCTTTCCTGGCCATAATGTGTTGATATTGCCACCAGCAATGCTAAAAAAGGAGGTGCTTAAACCCCAAGTCACTGTCCCATGAAACAGAGGTAAAAAACAAAAATTGAGTAAATACTTAAGTCTGAAACATATAGGTGTTAAAGGCCAGTTGATGCAGACATTAACCTAAAAATATTTCACTGAAAATTTAACATCTAGCCTTACTAGCATGCAAATATCATAAAACATCTTGTACACAAAATAAAAGGTCAACATTAAACACATCTAGGTCAACATCAAATAAATGGACACCATCTGGATGGAACCAAACAGGGTCCCCGTGCTCTAAAACATGAAAGTGCAAAAAGGGTGTTGCCCTTGATACTCTGGTTAAAAAATGTTGAAGATGTCTCAGCAGCTTCAGGAATATGAATACTACCCCACTGGATCCTAGGAATAATAGATAACCAAAACAACACACTATCCAGAAGGATGAGATGCTTAAAGATCTTCACAACAGTCACCACTTTGGCACCAGGCTGATGTTGTCCCTAAAAGGACCCCCCACCCACCTTTGAACGATGGCACTGTACAAGAGTTGAGTTGCCTTATTTCCAACCTGAGGGCTGGCTTTACAAAACTCTGACCCTTCTTACCCCACAATGTATCTGTGGGGTGACCCTTAGACCTGCCCTACTGGACTGACACCAGCAAGCTGACAATAACTACTTATATAACTGGAGATTGGGATATGGCATGCTTCTCTTTACTTACCCTGTCTTTGGGGGTAAATTTCTCCACCAGCAAAGAACAATGATAATAGCTGTAATAAGTTTAGAATCACATGAGTGTGCTTCCTTTGCTAAGAGGGTAATATTAAGCTCCTGCTAGCCAGAAAAACACAGGAAGAGAATATGTGCATGTGACTGTAATCAATTACGGAAAATATAGTTTATATTAATGCAAAAAAGGTTATGCTCCCATGAAGGGAGCATGATATTTTCATAGTTAAATTTACTTTTGGCATCAGTCACAGTTGTACCATACACACAACAGCCAACATATGACTTTAAGTCAGTTTCCTGCTTCTTCTTTTTCATGTTGTTTAAAGTGAATTAATAAAATTATTTGAAATGCAAATATAATGCACAAATTAAATGTACTACTCAAACAGTATCTTGACTTTACAGAGTCTAGTGCTAAAAAGCTGATCTTTACATAAAGCCTACATGAAATTATACCCAGAATCTTTTCCCCAAATGAATACAAATAAGATTATCAATGGAAGGCAAAATAACTATCCTTTAAAAATTCTGAATTATAAGGAGTTATTGGTTTAAATGAATTGAAGCTATATCATTTGGCAGCTAAAATGGTGGTATAAGAACTATCTTTTTATGTCTGTGTATCATTTGCATAAAATGCCTTAAGTTAGCCAAGGGCAACTATAATTCCCACACCATGGTGGTATTTCTGACATGTTTGCTGTATCCTGGATGATGGCAAACTACTGCTAAGCCATCTTTCATTTGAAGACTTTCCCCGTAGTCTATTCCACATTGAGGATGGGGAAATGAGTGTGGATCATAGCATTAGACTGGGCTCACTTTTCTTGGGTACCTTGACTTGTCTAAATTTTGAGTTCAGAATAGTACCTTCACATGATGATGCACACTTCCCTTCCACTCTTTTATAGCGAAAATGGGCACACACATATGTGAACACATGCACGCATGAAAGCATGCAAACTCATATGCACACACACACACACACACACACACACACACATTGATGATGTTAAAAGGTTATAGATAATCTGAGAAATTATGTGGAAATGAGCTGTATAAGGCACGATGTAAAAGATGTACGAGATAAGATGTAATCAGAATTATGGCCGGTATACATTTTGACAAAACTAAAGTAATTGTATAAAACCCTGTGAAAGAATTTAGGGATAAAACATCAATGAATGTTAGAAGACAATAGATCCTTTTTCATTTCCTTAGTAGACCAAAGGGTAAGAATTAATTGCTAGTTAACACTTGAACATCTAAATATTAAAAGAAGATTCTACCTGAACAGCTTATTATGAAATGTGTTTAGGAAGGATCATTCTTTAAACGAAAAGATTGTTGAAATGAATACTGTTTTGCATGCTATTGTTTGTTTCTACTGAGAATGATGAAGGGGAGTGATTTATGGATGTGTGAGTTTGCTTTTTGTTTGACATTTTCTGTGCTATGAGACACAGGAGTAAGACAAACTGAGTTAGCATATGAACAGTTTTACCACTATTATTCACAACTTCCCTTTATAGTTATAAAAGTTCCTCACATCAGACCAGCAAGGATTTCTGTTTTTAGAAAAGCTGCCTTGCCTCTATAGATAACACACTGATAATTTTCTTGCTCAAGCATTGAGTCTCATTTTTCATAAACCATCTCATCTGTGTACCGTGAACCTTTACCTTCTACTCAAAAACATTTTTTGCTGTTTTCTTTCTGCTTGTTTGTGTGTTTCTAATCCCAACATCTATCCGTATATCTTACTGAAGCTTTGGTGAAACTGATAAATGCATTTTTAGCTCCAACATGGTTATCGAATAAAACTCGACTACTACATTCACATTTAATTCTATTACTGATAACCTGTCTCTGGCTAACTTAGAGTACCTCACCTATGTCTATGTCTATGTTCTCAATACTTAAGTGGCATAAATTCTGGTTATCAGATAAAACTGTTACATTTATGTATCATCCCTTTTCATACTGTATTAAACCTCCGCACGGCACTTCTAACTTCACTAGACCCCTTAATAAAGACTAAAGTTAAGACAAACTCATATAACCACCCTCAGCATAAAATTCTAAGAAAGTACATGTATCTATCATTACAAAGACATGCATCTGGAGCATTTCTCCCCAGGCCTCAGCTGAAAATTGGCTTTGTTCCAAGTCGGACTTTCCCGGTAAAGAAATGTTAAATAAAATAAATAAAAAATAAATCTACCACAACTCCTAATGTCAAGTTAGGACATATCCTAAACCTGTTCCAGCCCTATTGCTACTCACATTTTCACATCTGCTGTGGCTGTTGCATAATAACATGCAATATGTCTGCAGTAAATTGCCTGGGTTGCAATGATTGGTCTGGTAATACAATCCTTATATCTTCAGCAAGAGCTGAAACTCACATTGATGTCCTTGGCAGTAAAATTCTGCCATCATGTTTCAATACATTTGTGGTATAGCCATCTTTCATAAAAAAATTGAGAATATCTGCTTTACTACCAGTCTTACTATCTCAATAAGCACATAGTGACCATATTCTCTTCAAATGCATATAAATGCAAATAAATAGTTAATGTAGCTTGCAACCATAAGCCTAATCTAGTAATTTTATTAAAGATTCTTTGCAGCAGTGTACATAAAACATTAAAAATTATCTTGTGATCATGCAAGACTACATTATTTATAGAAAATACTCCTCGTGCCCATTTCATGTCACTAAGAAGTTGTTTGCATGGACACAGTTAACACTGTCTCAAAAGAAAATGCAAAAAGCTCACACAGATAAGACATTCTTCACTGGATATTGGTATCTGCATCTGGCAGTATTGCAGCTGCAGGATTATGGTAGACACTATTAGAGATTATACAACGCCCCCCCCATTAATATTCCAAAATGTGCACGCTGATTGGTCAGCGTACACGTTGTAAATCAGAGTTATAGTAATGGAAAAAGGTCCGGTCGCCCAGACTTTTTCCATTAGTATAACTCTTTTTTTTTTTTTACACCTAGGAGAACGCAAGATCTCCGTTGCTTTTTACAACCTGTCTTGTATGTTAAACGCATTTAACATAGCAAGACAGTTTTTAAAAAAAGCAACGGAGCATCTCCATTGCTTTTTTTAAAGCTGTCTCGCTATGTTAAACCCATTTAACATAGTGAGGCACTTAAGCAACAGAGATCTTGCTTTCTCCGTTGCTTTTTTCAAAACTGTCTCGCTCTGTTAAATGGGTTTAACCTAGCGAGACAGCTTTAAAAAAAGCAATGGAGATTCTCTGTTGCTTTTCTTAAAGCTGTCTCTCTATGTTAAACTCATTTAACATAGCGAGACAGGTTGTAAAAAGCAACAGAGATCTTGCTTTCTCCATTGCTTTTGCCCTCAGCTCTGATGTACTGCATAAGTATACGCATCCGCAGTACATCAGAATAGCCGCAGAATACCAGACAGCTGCGGGAGGGCAGCAAGGAGGCATTATACAATGTCATTATTTAAGAAAAGTAATTATTTTTTTCTTAAATAATGTAATTGTATAATGGCAATAACCCACTTCTGGGTGTGGATAATGCTGGATTTACCCATGGTTGGCTTTGTTTGGTGACTCAGGCTTCGCCCTTGTGAACAAACCACACCAACCGTGGGTAAATCCAGCATTACCCACACCAAGGCATGGGTTATTGCTATATAACCTACCTACAGCTGTTTTTCAGCATCAGGATAAGGTGATAAGAAGCAGAAAGTGCAATATCATTCCCTTTCCAGAAAGCATGAGAGGATAGATGTCAATGTATTTATTTATTTATTTTATTATTTATATTTATTTATTATTTATATTTATTTAACATTTGTTAACCGGGAAAGTCCGATTTGGAACAAAGCCAATTTTCAGCAGAGGCCCAGAGAGAAACACTCTAGACGCATGTTTTTCTATCATGGGAGGAAACTGGAGCACCCAGAGGAAACCCACACAAACACAGGGATGACATGCAGACTCCACACAGAAGGCACCCCAGCCAAGAATTGAACCGGAGAACCTCTTGCTGTGAGGCAACAGTGCTATTGCTGCACTACTGCACCATCCAGCTTCATAGCTTCATTCTTGATAATATGGAGTGGTTTCTCTCATTCACCCATCATTTTGTCTCTGGGTTTACTTATTTAAACTCAGTGTTTATAAGTGCATAGGTCAGTACTAGGCCAACTGTCCTTGTGGGCCATTTTAGGCCTAGTTAATTACTTAATTTCAGAATCAAACCCTGCATGTTTTGTTTGTAAGGTAAACACCTTAACCATATGCCATTTCCCAACTTAAAATGGAGGCTGAGGAAACCAAGCCCCATACCACACCCTGTAACTAGGTTCATATAAGATTGTGTGGAATCAAATGCAACTCCTCCTCCTGGATTGCATCAGATGTTAATGAACAAATGTCTTGTGGACAAAAACTGTACCATCAGTACTACAAAAAAGATTAGCCTCTTTTATTTTTAGAGAAGTTAGGAAGTGCACTGAGATTAACCTACTAAACCATGGAAGAAACATGTTGCTGCCTCTATTGCAATAACAGATACAGCAAAACTTTGCTGGCTAGGGATACAACACCTATTACACTATATACCTATTTGTATTTTTATGTCTTTATGCTATCTAATATGAAGAAGGATTATGTGAGTAGGAAGCAGAGTGAACACCCAATCTTCAGTGAAGAGATGCTTGGAGTTGAAAAGCCCTTGAATAATACTGAGGTGGTGATTGCTGGATATTTGTAAGTAAATGGCTTGATAAACAGTGTGATCTGAGTTGTATTGGACTTAACAGACATACCAGATTATGTGAGTTGCTGAAAACCAAATACTACAAAAGGATACTGAGCAGAACTATTCTTACTGGAATTTATACAACTTGTGTAAAGTCTTATCAGAGGGGATCACAGATCTGAAACAAAATGTGCACTCACAAAAGAATCAAACAGCTTCATCACATTTTGTTAAAATAGTTTGTTTTGGCATTATTTTCTTCCGTCGTTCCACCCTTTTAAGGATCCATAGCTGGCAGAGTGCTTTTATGTTACAAAGATTTGGGAATCTCCAATTGTATCTCAGCTCCTGGTTGTCTAGGGACAGACAAGTATTTTAGCCAATCAGGATTGTTGATTGGCTTAAATAATCTACCCTTCTTGACTGGTCTTACATTTTGTTGAAAACAGATTTTTTTAATGAATTTTTATTTTCATTCTCTGCTTTCTTCCCATCCTTTTAAGAATCTGGAAGTGGCCGAATGCTATTATTTTTATTTTTGAGCCCTCTGCCATCTTTGCAAAGATATTGAGAACTTCATTTATTTCATTTCCTATTGATCTAGTGATAGGCAAATGATTTAGCCAATCAGAACTCTGATTTAGCTGTTTCATCCATCAATCTTGAGTTGACTTTACATTTTGCTAAAAGCTGTTTTTATTTAAAAATGTATATTTTTTATTTTTTTACCTTCTTCCCATACAGACCAGGATCATGGTGAAATGGAGTCCTAGGCAGGAGAATGGACCAACCCCCACCTGCAGACATTCTGTCTCTCTCTCTCTCTCTCTCTCTTCCCAATTACTGCTCAAAACTGTCACTGTGCATACTATTTTGTTCTTTACTTTTAAAATGAAGGCAGAGATATGTATTTAATGTAAAACTTTTAATTTAAATATGCTTTGGTGACAAGGTTAGTCTCACTAGGTTAGTAACATCCTTTCATGGGAGCTCCTTGGTGGTATTTATACTATTAGGAGAAATTTGGCCAGGGATTTGGGGAACTTCTCCCTACTTTTTTCAATAGCACTGATGAATATAAAAGATCTCTCAGTACTTTTTGCAGACAGATGGGGCCTTGGTTTAAGATCGCATACAAAGAATGACATACACAGAAGTGCAGCACCCGACCCTCGTAGTATTAGCAATCCATCTACATAGTGCAGGAGTACAACCCACAGCCTTCTGCACCAAAGGCAAATATGCTACGTGTTGTGTTACTAACATGGTGTTTAAATTCTGTAGCACAAACACTGACTGACATTTACTAAACAAAATAGTTGCACATTGAAAATAGACACAGCATGAGTAACAGTAAACTGCTCTTCCCTTGAAGCTCGCATTCCTTGAAAAATGCATTGAAACTCACAACTCTAGCTGACTAAATTTGCAGATGATTGCAAATTAGGAGTTGTCGTTGAATCTCTTAGTGACACAAATGTACTCCAGGAGGGGCTGCCACAGACAAACAACTGGTGTCAGAGCCATGGACTAAAAGTAAATGCCAAAAAATGCATAATAGTATCTTTTGGGAAGTCATCCATCCCTGGTAACTATCATATTGACAACACAAGCCTTAGAGATGACCCAGTAGTCAGGGACTTAGGGACACATATAGATAGTAATCTAGCCTTTGACCATCATGTGTCTACAGTGGTGAGAAAATCATTCTATGTTGTGCAACTTGTAAACAAAGGTATGGCATCTAAGTCCAAGGAAGTCATTGTTCCACTGTATTTGGCATTCATCAGACCTATCATTGAGTACAATGCCTCCTTTGGTATGTACCTAACCAGGCATGTCCAACAAATGGAATGCCACAGAGGTTCCCCACTAAAAGAATACACGGCATAAGTAAAATGTCCTATGTAGACTGCCTCAAGGCCCTATCACTGTATTCTGTCTGCTACAGGCTTTTGAGGGGAGATCTATGCCTGGCATACAGGGCATTGCCAGACCCCACTCTGATGGACCTCCTGCATATCCATAAAACAAACAGCACCAGAATTACCCATTCTAAAGACTTAAACCTTGCCTATGATATAAGTAGGACCTGCTGGAGAGATAGGTATGTATCCCAGAGACTACCTCATCTGTGGAACAGGCTTCCCATCCATATGAAGCAGAGTTCCTCCCTCATCCAGTTCAAGTGCAACTTGGACAACTGGATGGGAAACTGGAAATACATTCTTGGTTTGCCACCTATGTCTCTAATGGACACAGGTAAGCTGTAAATGGTTCATCTCCCAGGCCCATGCTTACACTTATCAAGGGTATCAGAACTTGTCAGAGATTTGGAATGCATGCCTAGGCTTAAAAAGGCCATTGTGGTGGTTAGCCTAGTAAACACCTATGAATCTATGAAACTATGAATCCTTGAAAAGTAAGTTGAATTTCACATTTACTGAAAATCCATTGAATTTCGCATTCATTGAAAATACACTGAAACTCACATTCATTGAAAATACATTGGAAGTTACATTTATTGAAAATGCCCCCATGTAATGTTGAGAATTTTTTCCACATTTTCAGTGTCTGAACCAGTAAAAAACAAAATTACCCATTTCAGAGCATTCCAATTAACTCTGATGATTAAGTGAACAGTCTGGTAGCTGGTGTAGAGGATTAAGACATTTGTCTTCTGTAGCCAAGATACAGAGCTCAAGACTGAGCAAGCGAATAAACTAACCTGCCATTTGAGAAATCAAATTCTGCATGTTGCTATGCATGCATCATACTCCTAAAAACAAACCCACAGGTACAGAGGGCAACCTTAAAGGGGCACTAGCTCATTCCTGAACTGGCAGTTCTGCCTCAGTCCGAAGATGAGCAACTGTCAATCATTGAGGTAATCCCCTCCCATTTTCTGACATCAGTCGTGATGTTCTATCAATACCACCCACAGCATTCATTTCCTTTAAAAAGCCATGCAAAGCTCTATTCCAATCCTGTTTTTGTTCCGTCTTGAATAAGAGACCTATTATTTGAATTCCCTTCTTACTACAGCTTAAACGTTTGTTTCCAGAGTTGCTTTAGGTAAATCATAATGTAAACGCTTATTTTCTTTTTTTTTTAAGTATTTCTTGGTTTTATCTGCTATTACTGAATGCAGGATCATAGTAAGAGTTGCTCTCCAACCTTGCAATATAACTTTTACTTTTAAATGTATAGCTACCACTCTAGTAAGTAGAAATCACTGTGCATTTTCGTTATCATTATCATTTCATTATCATTATCATTTTCGTTATCATTATCATTTCGTTATCATTATAATTTTCGTTATCATTATCATTTCGTTATCATTATCATTTTCGTTATCATTATCATTTCGTTATCATTATCATTTTCGTTATCATTATCATTTCATTATCATTATCATTTTCGTTATCATTATCATTTCGTTATCATTATCATTTTCATTATCATTATCATTTCATTATCATTGTTTCTTCTTGATACTGCACGGGTAAACTGAAACAATGCATGTTGAGTGAGGCAGGGTTTATCGCACAGCAAAGTCTCCCCTTTTTAACATAATTTTTTTTTTATGTTTTAATGTTAATGTATGCATATTTTTGATATTTAAGTGCATGCTTTATATTTTTTCTTGCAGGGCATATCACGCAAAGCATTCCCTTACCGGTAGATCTAATGTACCAACTTTACCATACCAACTCAAAAGTTTGTTTATGCAATTGCTCGTTTCTCTAGGTGGTCAACAGAGTATGGCTTTAGATGTGAAATTACCAAGCTTATCAGTCATGTACATAATCAGCATTCAGATGTAGACTGTGCCATAGTCAAACTTTATTCAGATGCACATGAGTGAAAAGCTCTGTTTCACATCTAAAGCCCTGTTCTGTTCAGTAAGTCCGTTTCCAGTATGCATAATCTCATACAAGTCCGCAATTCCAACAGAGCCGTTTATAGGGTAGAATGCAGATTTACCATTGTTGTATCAAATGATCATTTTTAGATGCTGCTTGATCCGTACGATCTGTGTTTCAGTTCTCACAGGTGATAGGAACCGAGAAGTTAAACTTGAATTGCGATTGCCATAATCCTTTTTTTAATAACACAAACTGATTATGTGGGAGCTTGTTGCCAGTAGAATTCGATAAGTGAAAGTCACTAGCACGTGCTCATGCAGTGTATCCTGTTGTGAGAAGTCGTTTGGTGATTTATTCTTCAGGTTTAAAATTTCCTGTGTCATTAAACCATGCACTGATGCTCGACTTGCAGGAAATAATTGTGTCATGCTCCCGTTGTTGTACTTGTTTTTTTGAATGGTCTGCAGTATACCACATCATAATTTCTGTTTGTGTTTTAGTTTTTCTTTACTTTTGGGTCTCATCTATTATTCCCTGCTATTTATTTTTAGCATATTGTGGAAGACTTAAACTGGAATCCTTCGTGAGTTATTTCATCCATTTCTCAGTGAGAATAGCTGTTTATTTATAACTGCAGCATCCTGGCAGCTTTGAATTATGATTTATTTATTTTTTTTTATAATGCCATGTCAAACTGTTAAGGTCTTCTGCTTTTCTAACTAGGAAGAGTGCTGCTTAAATTTACTTGAGTATGGAATAACAATATGTAAACCCTATAGGAAAACAAGCATGAATAAACTGGATAGATTACAGTGGAAATATACAATGGTCATCCGTGAATGTGAAAATCTAAGTTATTATGAAAGACTAAAATATCGGAATTTGTACAGTGTCTCTTACAGATATTTAAGAGGAGATCTTATTCAGGTATATAGGGCATTTAGGGACACCTACCTCTGGGAATGTTTGGGGTTATCAAAAAATAGTAGACAATCGTCCGCTAACCTATGTGAAAGGTTCTATAGGAATGAGAAGTGTACTAATTGGTTCTCTGACAGAGTAGCTGATGCTTGGAATAGACTACCAAATTACATTAAAGCAAGTACTATTTTAGATTATTTTAAGAACAGCCTGGACATTTATTATGGGAACAAGTGTTTTGGCATATTGGAAAGCTAGAAGGGCTTTAATGCCCATGCTTGAAACATTTGTATGTATGTATGTTTTGTTTGGTTCTCTGGTCCCTTATGGTGCAGTTATGCACAGTTTAATGAGCAAGAAGTGTCAGCAACTAACAGTGAATAGTCTTATCTGCAGACCGTAATACTAAGCCTTGCCTCTACTGTTTGTTAGAGGAGGCTTTTCTGCATAAATTCTGTTTACAAGTCCATGTTTTCCCCATCGCATGCATTTGGAGCATTCCTTGTTTATTTCACAACTAAGTGCGAAATACAGTAAATTTGCTGTGCAAAGATATATGCATATTTTCCTTTTGCATGTATACTTCCATGGTTGTTTACATGGCTATGTTCCATCCTAATGGACAGGAAGTTCTGTATGAAATTAGTGTAACTGTGATTGAAGCTGTCTGAATGAGTCATATGTAGTGTTTTAGGATTAGGGTTGGGTTCTTGGCTAGGGATACAGATATGGTCTTGTTATGCTTAGGGGTGAGAGTTATGAGGCTCATACTGACTGCCAAGTTGTTTTACTGAACGAAGGTTTGACAAATATATATTTACGATTTCACTCTGTAGGTGTCACTCATTTAATTCATTCAGAAAAAAAAGTGCACAAATACGTCTTACTCATACCTCTCAACCTCTTAGAGCAAAAAATCTGGAGAAAGCCTAAAATGATGGGGGGGACAAAGAGGGACAGATTTAAAATATTGTTCTTACAAACTTAGAAAGTTGACAGAATAATAAGTTTTACATTAGCATGAATTTTCTGAAGGATTTGGTGTCTTAAACTCAAATGTTTGTCATTATTTCATGTCTTCAATCCTCAGCTATTTGTCAGAAAGGTACAGATTTTAGGAGGAACACACCAAAAATATGAGGCAAAAATCTGGACATTCTGCAAAAACCTGTACAGTTGAGAGGTATGGACTAGTTTGGTAAGATTTACCATGTATATGTATGAGGAGGACTGTCAGCTTTGAAAAGGAGAAAAGGACAAAATTGTTCTTTCATGCTCCTGAGTTAACAGCTATTTTTTTTTTGTTTGTTTTTTTAAGTGAAAGATTTAAGCAATAGCTCAGCAGTAGCAGATAACAGTCTTGCACATTGTAGCACTGCAGAAGTGCTGACTTGAATGACAGTCAAGCCATTGATCACAACATAATGCATCATTTCACATATGTAATCTACTTAAAAACAATGACTATAATTAGTGTTTTGTGTATTACATGAAGTCTTTGCTTTAGACTAGCAAGGTTTAACAAGAAAATCTAACACGTCACTTAAACTTTTTTGAATCCTCATGGGATAGCAACCCAGATTTCATCACAGGTTCTATTAGAAATAGCATATAGATGCATGTATGCGACTCTTTTGTAGCAAAAAGAGATGCCCCAGTAGGTCGGTAGTGAAAGTAACTCTTTCTGGTGCCAGGTGTTATGAATATATGCTCCAAAAGTAGGAGGTTGTAATAGGCCGTCCACAAACGGCACAAGAGTAGTTCTGTCACTGCCAGAAGGTGGTGGAGACTACACCGAGATAAAGCACAATCACATGCAGCGTTAAGTGTGAAATGAGTACTCCATGATGTTTAGTATGCTTACTATAAACTTTCCATCTTTCAAGACTATCTGCAAATATACAGAGCTGAGTATATATTTTTTGGTTTTAGAGTTTGTACTGTTAGTTGTTGCTTAGATCTCTGTTGAAACTGCTTTGTCTCACCCACCCTCCCTATTTTTGGTTTGTAGTTTAAATTTGGTGGCTTTTGCAGTTGCTCGCCCCACTGTAGATTTGATCTGGGACACTCCCCCAGCCCCATCTCTTTAACACATTCTACCTAATAAACTCTTTCTGCACTTGCTTTTAGTCCTTTTTAATTTAATTGCATTTTTTAAACTGTGTTTGGTCTAATATTGCTACATACTCGAGTGTGCTAGCTTGCACTGCATGTGAATTGTTTTTACTACTGTTTTTGCTACTTTTCTGTAAAAAAAAAAAACTGTAAGCCTGTTTCCTACTTTTCCTGTAACTAGTGTTTCAGATACATATTTGTTGTATCCAGGACTGTATGCAAGCTTCTGAGCCCCCCAAGCCTTTCTGTGCTGAGAGAAGCCTTCTAGCTTATCAGTGGGAGTGGTAAGCATTAGGTAACCTGTCTACCACATAAGGAGTGGTTCTGGCCCAGAAATTGTAGTTATGTTTAGGCATAACCTGTCTACCACATAAGGAGTGGTTCTGGCCCAGAAATTGTAGTTATGTTTGGGCAATCTCTTCCATCTCTCTCAACTTTCTGATTTGAAAACCTGCATTTCCACTTGTTTCTGTCCTGTAACTCTAGTGCAGATACAGATTCTTAGTTTTAGCACTTAAATTTGCTTATTCATGCTCAGCACTTGTTCAGAACCTGTAAGCACTAAGTAAGCTACTAATTACTATAGCACTCAATCTTCCTCATTACCTAGAGGAAAACAGTTTTTGTACTTACTTTTCTCACTTGCTTAGAGAAAAACAGCTCTTGTACTCACTTACCTCACTTATCTAGAGGAAAATAGTTTATTCAGGCATGTCCAAGGGTCAGCTCCCAGTGTTCTCTCCTGTCTATCTGATGAATCTGGGCATCTTGAGGCAATGCAGAAATTGCCTCATGTACACAGACAACCCTCTCCTTCTACCACCCAACACTACAACTTGTGAGAGATGCACTTATCTAGCCAAACTGGAGGTAAAGCTCTCTCCAACCAAGACTGAACTTGACAGTCATGAGGAGAAGGTAAACATTTGCACCACACCACACTCATCACATAGTCTCACTAAATCTACACCACCAAAATCCACACATAGTAACACAAAAACATTTGCGGGGACTCTCAATAATAATCTGTCTAAGCAACAGAGACCTCCAAAGCAGAAACGCAAGCAACCTCCATCCTCCAACACACCCCAAATGACACATAACCCGCAGACTCAGTGTGCCACTCAACCACAGCCAATATGGCAAAACAACATACCCAACACACTAGTCATAGGTGACTTTATAGTCAGGCACACTGATGTCCCACTCACCAGGCTAAACAAGGAGAAGGTTACTGTCATCTGCCAGTCGGGTGCCGGGATCCGCCACATAACCCACGCACTCAGGTCACTCCACAACAAGTACAAATATGACACTGTCATTGTCCATGTTGGTGTGAATGACCTGAGATGTACCTGCCTGGACTACATGAAAAGAGACATGGAAGAGCTCTCTGATCTTGTAGCCCAGTCAGGTATGACTCTAGCCCTGAGTAGCATTCTGCCATCACCCAGAATGATACTGCAGTACAAGCACAAAATGATTGACTTCAACAATTGGCTAAGCTTCTGGTGTCATTCTAAGGGGATCCAGTATCTGTCTGCTTGGGATGACATGGTCGACAGACCACGCTGCTTTGCCACAGATGGCCTGCACCTGTCGCCCCTGGGATTCCAGATACTGGCTAAGGCTCTTGTTCCCCCTATAGTGCCTTTTTTAGGCAAAGTTCAAATAACAAATTCACCGCCATAACAGGAACAGGCACACAATTACTGAGGGTAATGCTACTCAATGCTAGAAGTCTAAATCTCAAAATGCACTCACTCAAGGCACTCCTTAAAATGGAGAACATCGATATCTGTGCAGTGACTGAGACCTGGTTCCATGCTCCAGAGAGCACCCCTGCACTACCAGGCTATAACTCATACCACACTTTTTGGCCATGTAACCTGGACCGAAACACCAAAGGTGGAGGTGTGTCCATATTCATTAAGGATATCCACACCTCTAGGCTAGTTGCTCAGCATAATGCATCTGAGGTTATCCAAGTGCAACTAACTCTGGGCAAAACTGCAATCCAAATTGTAGCTTGCTACAGATCCCCCACCATGCCCTAGGATTCCCACTCCTCTTTTCTTGATGTACTGGAAAATATCTGGGTTCAACCAAACATCCTAATAATGGGCGACTTCAACCACCCCACCATTAACTGGGAAAACTACTCATGTACCAACTCCTTAGCTCAACGCTTTCTGGAATTCATAAACTCCAATAACCTGGATCAACTTTACCCCCCCTCTCACCCCCTAAAGGGCCCATATCTATTCAGGAAGAATGCAGAGTCCCTGTAATCAGAACTACGCAGGTAAAAGCTGCATTCTCTAAAGCCAAAAACACAGCATCCATGGGACCGCACAACATCCTAAGCTGCATTTTACACGAACTTCAGAACGAACTGGCTCCCCACTTAAGCACCATGTTCAATAATAGCCTTGCATCAGGCTTTGTGCCCACTGAATAAAGCACAGCAACAGTTATCCCACTCCACAAAGGGGAAGCCACCACTGATCCCAGGAACTATCGCCCTATTAGCCTGACGAGCCTGGTCTGCAAGACCATGGAACGTATCATCATGGAACTCATAAACAAAGACATTTGTAACCTCCAAACTCTGGATCCCACCCAGTTCAGGTTTGTGAAATGCAGATAATGCCTCCTGAACCTGATCGACTTCTTTGAGGCAGTCACCAAAGCTGTAGATGAGGGTAAGGTGGTTCACACAGCCTATCTTGACCTCGCCAAGGTTTTCGACACCATCCCCCATTCTGGAATTATAGCTAAACTCACTAAACTAGGTATAAATCCCTATGTCACAAGATGGATTGCCAAATGGCTCACTGATAGAACCCACATTGTAAAAGTTGCAGACTCCAAATATGACCTCAAAGCAGTGACAAGTGGAGTACCATAGGATTCTGTCCTGGGACCTCTCCTGTTTGGTATCTACTTCTCTGAAGTACAGGCTAACACAGAAGGCCTCTGGCTAACGAAGTACACAGATGACTGCAAACTAGGAGCCATAGTCAAATCCCCAAATGATGTGGACATCCTACAGAAGGGCCTCACTGAGACAGATGCCTGGTGTCAGAGCCATGGCCTCAAGCTCAATGCCAAAAAGTGCAGTGTCATCCCCTTTGGTAAAAACTCTGCACCCATGAACTACCACATAGGCAGCAATCTACTTAACACCGAATGCATGATAAGAGACCTTGGGACCCAGGTGGACATTTGATAGTCACATCGCCACAGTAGACAGGAAGTCCTTCTACGTGACACACCTCAACATAAAAGGGTTCTCATCCAGGAAAAAGAGGTCATTGTTCCCCTCTACTCGACACTCATTAGACCCATTATAGAGTACAACACCCCTTTTGTAATGTACCTCACAAGACATCTGCAGCAGCTGGAAAGGCCACAGAAGTACCTCACAAAGAGGATTACTGGCCTCAAACAAATGCCCTACACTGACCACCTCAAAAAACTCCAGCTTTACTCCGTAGCATATCGGCTACTCCGAGGTGATCTCTGCCTAAGATATAAAGCTATGTCAAACCCAATGCTGTTGGACATGCTACACCTAAAGAAATCCCAATCCCTCTGAGCTACACTCTCTAGGGACCTAAACCTTGTCACCACAATAAACAGGACATGCTGGAGGGATACATTCCTGTCCCAGAGACTTCCCATACTCTGGAACAGGCTATCCATCTATGTCAAGCAAAGGTCTTCATTAGCACTCTTCAAGAAAAATCTTGATGAGTGGATGGGAAATAGGAAATTCACCCCAGGAATCACTTCTGTGTCTCTGCTCGACAGTGGCACAGGAAAATAACTTTCTTGGGTGGCGTAAGCCAGGGAACCTTGTTGGCTAGGCTTACGTAGGCCCTTGGGCTGATAGCCTAGTACCTACCTATGAACCTATGAACCTATAAGACTTAGTGTGACTGTGAAGTCAAAAGTTCTTGGTGGTGGTGGTGGTGGGGTAAAGGTCTGTCATGGCCTAACTACAGTACTAGTGCTATTTAGTACAGACAAGCCACTTAAAATTGGGGTACTCATTTTGTGAGTGATAATTAACACCACCACCCTATGTACCTATGAAGGTGTAAGAGATCTGGGACCAAAAGTACACTGCGCCCTGTACTCTGACCACCATGTGTGTACTGTGGTAACTAAGGCTTTCTACGTAACATGCTTGATTAGCAGAGACATCACCTGTATAGCAAAGGAGGTTATAACCCCTCTATACTTGCCACAAATCGGGTCCATAATTGACTATTGACATGTACCATACAAAGCACTTACAGCAATTGGAGAGATCTCAGAGGTACCATACAAAGCACGTACAGCAATTGGAGAGATCTCAGAGGTTTCTAACTAACAAGATCAAGTGACTCAAGTGACTCCAGCATGTGCCTTACACAGACGGACTAAAGTCCCAGTCACTTACAGGCCTGTTGTTGGAGATGGATTTCTCTATTTGGACTATATAAGTTCCATCGCTGAGCTAGTTAGCGACCCAGAAAATGATATAGGGGTTGATACCTACTTGGGTGAGTTTGTCAATGATGCCTGAGTAGGGGATAGTGTATGATACCTTGGATAAGTCCAGCTAGGTTGTATGTCTGGATTTCCCTTTGTCCAGCACCTTGCACACTATCTTGAACTAGACCTGGTTATCCAGGCATGATCTCCCAGATCACAAATCCAAACTGAGTAAGTTCAAATGTTTGGAGAGGAAAGATTTATTGGCTTATAAGATCCATGCCCTTGCAAAGAAAGCTAGTCAGGCTAATGGGTCTATAATTTTCATGGTCAGAGGAAGCACTACCTTGTTCTCAGGTCCCACAAATGCTGTGTTTCTGGCCTTAGAGATGACATTTATGACCTGCTCTGTAGAGATGCAAGGTAGGGGACACTTGGTAGGGTTGTCATGAGGTGTGTGCGGTGTGGACAGGGGAGTGAAGTTTTCACAGAAGCTGTAAGCCAACTGTTTACCTATGTCCACAGGCTTAGTATATGTGTTAACTTAACTACCAGTTCCCCACTAATCTACGCCTTCCTTTTTAGGTTCCAGCTGTAGCTACTGAATGCCTTGTGATTGTCCTTTGTTGAGGAAGTGAATTTGTACTCATAGTTTGCTTTGGAGGACTTCACAAGAAGTCTTATTAGATAGTTTAAGCTGATAAAGTTGTGTATCGATTTTAGTATGGCTTGCCCACTCTTATACTTAGACAGCACTTTCTATCTCTTATTGTAAAGCCTCTTAATGCCAGTTGTTCATCAGGCAGGTTTGCTCTTCCTTGCAGAGCTTGTATGGGTCATATGACGTATGGCCGAGTCAGTGCAGGTATACAGGTGTTCGTATAAAGCAATGGTGTAGACCTCATCATAGCTGCTAGTTCCATCTTAGGTAGAAGGTGCAGTGAAGCTATTTATACCAGCATCCTAATACATTATAATTGACTTTTGAGGAGGTTTTCAGTTTAGTTGCTGCTGGGGGTGGTGGTCAGGTGTCATATTTACTTTGAATGAGAATAATTTGTGGTCAGACCTCACCAGGGAGCACCTCCACTTGGTGTGCTACACTCATTCGCTATATTGCTAAGTACCACATCCATGTTGTTGCCACCCCTTGTGGTGGGTGTCAGCCAGCTGGTCCATGGCATTGGACTTAATGAAGGGGGGTAACTGTTGGGCAAGTGAGTTTGACTACGAGTAATTTCCCAGTCAACCTATGGCAAGTTAAAATCACACAAAACCTTAGTGTTCTTATGTAACTGGAAGCACTCAAGTAGATCCAAATAGTCAGAGTGGGTGTCCTGAGTCATGCAGGGGTTCCTGTAGCTGGCAATGACTGGAATAGGTGTCCTGCCTACTGTTAAAGGGAAACTTTGTCATTGCTAAAATGGCATCCCCATGTTTAGACAAATTAGCACCCGATACCCCTGTCACACACGTACATGCGTGTCATCCCAGGGGTATATTGTCATTTTCCAATTCAGTTATCCAGGTTGTGCTTAAAAAGGGGTAAAGAGGTACTCTGCCTGACGTGGAGAGGAAGTCTATTCCATAGATGGGGTAGTCTGTGGGGCACATCTCTCCCACCAACAACTCTTGTTGATGTCACAGACTATGTTGAGCCCGTGTGTGCAGGTTACTCGTGTGGAGCAGTAATACAGACCCATTAGTTTATGGCACACCAATGCACAAAAACATATAAAATTAATATTAATGGAGACGTCCCTCCATAATTGACATAGGCACTCTGTTTAGCAGCTTTTGTAGATGTATACATGTTACATATGTGCATACATAGAAATACCTCAGACATCAGCAAAAATGCCTTTCTATCCTGCAAAGTTATATTTATACTTTGACTTAATTTCCAATTGTTATATTTTTTCTTAGATTGGCTGGTACTCCAATTCCACTTCTTATTTTTGCAAACCAATCAAACATTCTCTCTGAAAGTGGTGTAATTCTTCCTTCAGTTTTCTAATTTCTGGCTGGGTCTTGTGCCTTGGAGCTGAAGTTGTGACTCTGAAGAGCCTGTCAGCCATCCACTTACATGATTGCGAAAAAAAAAGTAATAAGTGAATGCATAAAGACATGATTAAATAAGAACTGGAAAGTTACGGCACCTTGGACAGTACAACAGACATGTAGATGTTGTTTTGGGTAATGATGGATTGATCTCCCTGGTATAAAAACTGCTTAGTGCGGTTTTGAATGGGTTTGCACACCACGCAGCACTGTTTAGCTGTGGTTAAACTATTCCAGGCTCCACGAAGTCTGCACTTCAGTTTTTCCCTTGAAACTTGATACACTTCAACCCAGCACTAGAAATAAGGCATTTTAAGACCGGCACTTACTAAAACTCACTAAAACTAACACTAGCTTACAGCTGGCACTTCAGCCCTATACTCAGGAAGTATAAGGTTCTTTACTCATCCAATCAGCAATACAGTTCAAACCATCTATTCAGGCATGTTCAAGGGACAGCTTCAGGTGTACTCTGCGGTCCAGCTGGTGAATCTGGGCATCCTGAGGCAATGTTACAATTGCCTCATGTACACAGACAACCCCCTCCTCCTCCCAACCAACACAAACATATGTGAGAGATGCAACTACACAGCCAAGCTGGAGGCTAAGCTCTCTCAACCCACGACTGGATCATCCAGTCACAAGGAGAAGGGCAACACTAGCACCACATTACCAGACTCACATAGACCAGCCATAGCTGCACCAGCAAACAACTCTCAGAAACACACAAAAACATACTCGGAGGCTCTAAATAAGAACCTGCCTAAACAACAGAGACCTCCTAAGCATACACCCAAGCAACTCCCACCCCACAACAGAAACCCGGTAACACATACGTCACAACTTCAGTGTACCAAGCAAAAACAGCCCCTAAGGCTAAATAACACACCTAACACACTAGTAATCAGTGATTCTATCATCAGGCACACAGACGTCCCACTCACTAGACTGAACAAGGAGAAGGTTACCGTACGTTGCCTGTCAGGTGCCAGTATCCGCCACATAATACATGCACTCAGGTCACTCCACAACAAGTACAGATATGACTCTGTCATTGTACATGTTGGCATAAATGACCTGAGATGTACCTCCCTGGACTACATGAAAAGAGACATTGAGGAGCTCTCTGACCATGTAGCCCAGGCTGGTATGACTCTGACTCTGAGTAGCATCTTGCCCTCACCCAAAATAATGCCAGCATATGAAGAATAAATGATCAGTTTCAACAATTGGTTAAACTGCTGGTGTCATTCAAAGGGGATCCAGTACTTGTCATCCTGGGACGACATGCTTGACAAGCCACGTTGCTTCACCAGAGACGGCTTGCACCTGTCACCCCTGGGCTTTCAAATACTGGCCAAGACTCTTGCCGCCCCAATACTGCCTTTTTTAGGCAAGGCTCAAAAGACAAACCCGCCTCCATAAACAACAATAATAAACAAAAACTGAGGGTAATGCTGCTCAATGCCAGAAGTCTAAACCTCAAAATGCACACACTCGAGGCTCTCCTTAGTATGGAGGAAATCGACGTATGTGCAGTGACAGAAACCTGGTTCAAGGCTCCAGAGAGCACCCCAGCACTACCAGGCTATAACTCCTACCAAACCTTTAGGTCCCAAACCCAAGACTGGAACACAAAAGGAGGGGGTGTGTCCATATTCATCAAGAACACCCACACCTCCAGGCTAGTAGCACAGCACGTGGAATCTGAGACCATCCAAGTGCAATTGACAGCGGGTAAATTGACTGTTCAATTTATAGCTTGCTACAGATCTCCCACCTTGACTCAGGACCCTCACACAGCATTCCTGAGAACATTAGAAAGTATGAAGATTCTACCCAACACCATGCTATTGGGTGACTTCAACTATCCAAACATTGACTGGGAAAACTACTCAAGCTAAAACGCCCTAGCCCAATGCTTCCTTGAGTTTATAAACTCAAACGTCCTGGAACAGCTAGTCACCACTCCCACAAGAGGTGACAACAAACTGGACCTGGTCATCACCAACATGGGGAACCTATGTTCCACACCCGAGGTAAACTCGTCATTGTTAAGATCAGATCACAAACTAATCATACTGGACATCCACATCCCGACCCCCCCCCCCCCAGTCAAGGAAATCAGGGTAAAAAACTTCTCTAAAGCCAACTTCACACTCCTCAAGACCGAGGTGGGAAGTTTCAAAGCTCCCAATCAAATGGAAAATGATGATCCATTCGCAGAATCCTTTACAAGCGCTTTCTATGAACACCTTCAAGAATGCATGGACCGAGCCATCCCAAGTAAAACCAAGACCAACTCCTCAAAAAAGAAGAAGCCAGTCTGGTGGACCCCGGCCATAAATAAACTTTACAACAGAAGGAGGAAACTCCTGCAAGATAGAACAAAAACCCAAAATAACAAGGCATCTCTGATTAACATCAGTAAAAAACTGCGCTCCCTCATTAAATCATCCAAGGCCAACTTCGAAAGAAAAATAGCCAATGACTCTAAGGATAACCGCAAGGCCTTCTTTAACTATGTCAAGAGTCTAGGGGCAAACTCTCAGATATGCTCCAAGCTAGTGCATAATGGCCATAAATACACTGAACCAACCAACATTAACAACATCCTGGCTGACAAGTTCAGTGCAAACTTCACCCCCCCTCTACCAATGGGGCTAGCACCCATCCCAGTAGAATGTGGCACTCCAGATATCTCAGACACACAAGTAAAGACAGCCCTTGCAAAGGCCAAAAACACAGCATCAATGAGACCAGATGGTATCCCAGGTTGTGTCTTACACGAGCTTCAAAATGAACTAACCCCCCATCTCAAAACACTATTCAAACTCAGCCTCTCTACAGGCTATGTACCCAAAGAATGGCGTACAGCAACAGTCGTACCACTCCACAAAGGCGGTGCCACAACTGACCCTGGGAACTATCGCCCTATAAGCTTGACTAGCTTGGTCTGCAAAGCCATGGAATGTATTGTCATGGAGCTCATTAACAGGGACATTGGGAACCTCCAGACACTGCCCCACCCAGTTCGGCTTTGTTAAAGGCAGATCTTGCCTCCTGAACTTGGTCGACTTATTCAAAACAGTCACCAAGGCCATAGATAAAGGGAAGGTGGTCCACACAGCATATCTAGACCTCGCTAAGGCATTCGACACCATCCCACACTCAGGAATCATAAACAAACTCACCAGCCTAAATATCAACCCCCATGTCACGAGATGGGTTGCCAATTGGCTCTCAGACAAAACCCACATGGTAAGAGTGGCAGGCGCCATGTCTGACTCTAAACCAGTCACAAGCGGAGTCCCACAGGGGTCAGTCCTGGGACCTCTCCTGTTCAGTATATATTTCTCCGAAGTACAGGCAAATGCGGAGGGACTGTGGCTAACCAAGTTCGCAGATGACTGTAAATTGGGTGCAATAATTGATTCTCCAGCTGACATAGACATCCTACAAAAGGGTCTCTCAGAGACAAACACCTGGTGTCAAAGTTAGGGCCTCAAGCTAAATGCAAAAAATGCATAGTAATCCCATTTGGGAAAAACAAAGTACCTACAAACTATCACATAGATGGGAATCCACTAAGTACAGAAGAAGTAATTAGGGACCTGGGTACCCAAGTAGATAGCATGCTCTTCTTTGAGAACCACATAGCCAAAACAGTCAGGAAATCCTTCTATGTGGCACACCTGATCACAGAGGGTTTCTCATCCAGATCCAAGGAGGTGATTGTGCCCCTTTACTCCTCACTCATTAGGTCCATAATAGAGTACAATGCCCCATTTGGGATGTACCTCACTAGACACCTGCAACAACTAGAAGGACCACAGAAGTACCTCACTAAGAGTATTAAGGGCCTTAAACAATTACCCTATGAAGCACGACTAAAAAAGCTCCAGCTCTTCTCAGTCGCTTACCGTCTGCTAAGAAGTGACCTATGCCTGACCTATAGAGCCATGTCAAACCCTGAACTAATGGACATGCTTCACCTCAAAAAAATGAGATCCCTCAGAACCACTCATTCTAGCGACTTGAACCTATGTACAACAATAAACAGGACATACTAGAGGGTTAGATTCCTGCCCCAGCGACTCCCCTCACTCTGGAATAGAATCCCAGTCCATATTCGACAGAGCTCCTCTCTGACCCTCTTCAAGAGAAATCTTGATGAGTGGATGGGTAATCATAAGTTCTACCCTGGGATCACTTCAGGAGCCCTGTTAGACAGAGGCCCAGGTTACTAATCTAATGGGGAGGCAAAAACCATCACTCTGTGGCTAGGCTTATAAATGCCCCTGGGCAGATAGCCTAGTACTTACCTATGAACCTATGAACCTATGAACACCATGAAATATTTGTTCAAAGGTACCATGCTATCTGTGTACTTTGCTGGTAGTATTACGAGACTGAAAACACAGCAGGGGATATTCGAGAATGGTAATACCACAAGGTGTAAAGCTACAGTTTGGAGAAAGTGCTGTCATGGAGGGAATGTGTAGTTCAATACTGTTTTTAGCCCAGTCATGGTAGTATGACAATTGGTGTGTTAATTACTATGTGGTAATGACCCTATAGTGACTTTAAAAAGAGTCCAATTCTTTTCTTCTGCACGTAGCACACCGGATTTCCTCATTCATCGACGAACTACTCACCGAGAGGTATACACCACAAATGTGCATTCATCGACAGTTGATGATTCTCTTCAAAGGTATAATCTCTATTGATGGTGGATCATTTATGGATGTATCAATCTAGCTTTACATTGACCTAATTGTCTGTCACTTTGTCTCTCCCTTTCTCTTCTGATGCTGTTCCACAATGTCCTCTGTCATCACTTGCGATCAGCTCATTAAGTAACTGTTGGGATCCTGAAGCCAATTTACAAGATCGGGAAAGTGATATGGCATCTGTCATGCACAGCACAGCACCAGAGCCTAGTACAGGACAAGGGTCAGCTATCGCATTACCATTGACTTCAGATTATGAACATAGTGCAGAATCACTTTCAAAGGAAATTATGGTTCTAGTGTATAAGTAAAATCTCCTTGAGCTAGCAGACAAGTGCACGTTACACTGCTGTGATGTATGTGGAGAAAGTGTCTCACTGTCATACAAAATGAAAGGATCAGCCATCACGCTATCCTGGGTTGGTATCACAAGGCTACCATATCTGACATGTTCTATTGTAGTAGTTGACATGCTGAGTAACTTACCACAATGTCTTTCTTTTAGGTCTGCTGCAATGGTCATCTAGCTTATCAGTGGTCAAGTCAGACAACAGTACGGTGGGGTCTTAATGTAGGGGACCTTATGCTAGCAGCAGCAATCTTCCTGACAGGAAACAATTATGGCAAGATTGCACTGCTGGCAAAGTGTCTTGGTTTGCCATTGCTCAATGAAACCACTTATTACTATTTACAATGAAGGTATGTGGTCCCAGTTGTACATGACTACTGCAATGACATGGTTGAACAGATGTTGTTGGCTCGTGAACAGATGAATGTGACAATTTTGGGTGAGTACAGCTGTCATTTCTTTTCTTATGTATGTGCAATGTATTTATGCTGCCAGTTTTAATTCCAGACTAATAGGAACTGCTGTGAATGTTGCTAGGTGATGGACGTATCAGGGCCATTGTGCACAGTACTGCACATATACATGCATGGATGAGAACACCAAAGAGATTTTGCTAGTGCATGTAGTGGACAAGAGACAGACTGGCCTGAGTTCTCCAAAAATTGAGAAAATAGCCTTTGAAAGGTGCATGCACATTCTTCAAGAACACCATGTCAACATAGATGAGGTGGTCACCGATGCACATCCGCAGATTGCCAAATTGATGAGTAAGACGTCTGTCTGTATGATCCTCAATGCATACATTCATTGTGACAACACAATGTTCACCACATTTTCTTTCTTCACGGGGACCAGCTATGCATCAATCCTGCACTCCTTTGATATGTGGCATGGAACGAAGAATCTCTGTAAAAGAATTAACAAGGTGCATTTAATTACTGATTGCTGATGTTTGCAGGTTTAGTTTGAAAAAAGTTTTACTTCCAATATTTCTACATACACATATTAAACACTGATGTTCATTTCACACAAAGGAGTGCATAATGCTGGCCAGTCCAGCTCTTTGCTATGAATACTTGTGTGTGCATAGAAAATGTGTCTTATCGTATGACTCCAAGCGACATACTTAGTTTTTTTATGGTGGGTGGATGCCAAGAAAAATGACTTCCTATATTACGGTTTCAGGCAAATGTCTTACCTTTGTGTGACTGCAGATCAGTACTTAATTATAACAAATCTACTTGAACTGTAAGTTTAACCCGCGGTAGTGGTGCTGCAGTAGCGTTGTCGCCTCACAGCAAGATGCTGTCCCATTCAATTCTCAGCTAGAGCGTCTTCTGTGTGGAGGCATGCGTGAATGGGCGTGCCTTCATTGAAGGTTGTGCATCAGGGCTGGTAACTCGGCATGTAAAAATCCACTACCAAACAGTAGTGGACCGGAGTTCTGCTGTGGTGACCCCTAACCGGGATAAGCTGAAAGACACAACAACTTAAACTGTAAGTTTCTTAAGTACCTTAGCCTTTCCTTGTATCCACATGTTTGGGAATGTATGGAGTGCATAAACACCTGCTAATTGGAGATAACATCATGATTTGCATCTTGTTTTCTGCATGATTTTATCAGGACAAGGTTTAGTAGAGGATGAATGTTCTTTTTTTTTTTTTTTTTTTTGTATCAACCTACAGCGTGCCTGCAGAATTCTGTGCCAGAAGACCAAGCAAACACTCAATCACTTCTGGTTTTGTTGTCAGCACTTTCACAATATGGAACAATTCATGGTTTGGAAATGCATAAAGTTAATGAGTACATGAAATACCTTTTCTATTCATTAGCAACCACCACAGTTTATTCTTTCTGTTGTAACCACAGGTGCATTGGAGTGGTGTGTTATACCATGTTGTAAATAGACATGAGTGGGTAACAGGAACAACTGGCGAAAAAACCAATGGCCCACTGTGAGCATGACTCTCTGGGGCCAGACCGTACAGCTCCATGGTTGGAGCCTGAAAGCCCCGCACATGAAAAGCTAAGGGACATTATTCTAGATCCCAAATTTGTTGAAAAAGTAAAGCATTACTTGAGCTACAGGTAGCCGTTGGATTTAGGCATGGAAACTATTACACATTAATGTGCATGTTGCATTAATACTATGACTTCTCACATGTTATTTCTTTTTTCCTTTGTGTAGAACAACAGTGGATTTGGAACAGTTCCACAAACTCATACTAAAGTATGCAGCTAAACGACAGGCCTATTCATTTCCAGCTTATCGTGCTCATAATTTTTTAGCTGCCATATACCACAACAAGCACCTTCATCGCCCCTACCAGTGTAACAAGCACGGACAAATTGTGTAAGAACAGACAACAATTCTTATTTGTGAACCATAGTCATAGCAATGCTTTTGTTAAGTTGCTACACTCTATGCATTTGTGCGCAGAAGTTACAACATATTACAGTTTTGTGTCAGGACGTCAGTAGGCAAGAGCTCGGTTTTCAGCTGCTCTGACTGAAAAACTGACTTCTGTGTGTAATACCAGTGTTAGACAAGTGGGTGATCCATTCCTCATTTGGGCGCAAATATGTGCTATGCAGATCATTAACCTGAGAAAGGGTGTTATTTCAATGTCTTGGTATCTTAACATCACTGTGCTTGTAATTTCAGGTATCAAAGAAAGTATAACAAGAAAAGTGAGCGTTGGACAGTCGTGCGTAAAAAAGTGGAGAAAGAATACAGATACTTAGTAACATTGAAGAAACTGATTCTGCACCGCAGATTGACAGACACAGGTAGACTATAAGGAAGAGCCACACTTGCGGATGACGATCCAAGAAACATACAGGCCACAATTGCTCCCTATGCACCACCAAGTACAAGTGAGCTGGTAGCTGAGCACTCCTCCAGATTTCTACAGCAGTCACAGAATTTGGAAGAGACCATAGCTTCCTTTTAGGTGCCAGCAAAGCAGACAAAAACACCTCACTGATCCTCTGTGGAGTGTACACTGGCAATGGAATTTCCACAAGTGAAAGTTATGTAAATCTTATTTTCTCCTAATGATTGGTCAATCATTGCACCTGTCATTGTAGTCAATTTAGTATTGCATGAATCTGTGTAAGTCTGTTTCTTGAAACTCACTTAGTGAATCATCACTTGTGACATACGCCAATTTATATCTACATGACAATAATAGCAGTCTGCTGCAAGTTAACATTAATAACCTTTTTGCTTCACATCTATTTCCATGTATCACATAACTGTAAGCCACATAATTTGCATTACTCTATTTCATGTTTGTTTTTATTTTTGGTATTTAGGTTTGTTGGAAGGAACAGAGCATCCACTACGAGCCTATTAACCTCTCGTACAACTACTTTGATTCTGGTCCTTAGTCCATCCTCTGTTTTGAATTCAGCATATGTGGTGTGAACGCATATTTCCTTTGTCTAAAGGCCGTTTCTCAGTTTTCATTTAATTTTTCCCTTAATATAATCTTTGTTTTTGTTTTTAAGCATGATGCAGCAGACTACACATGGTATACTGGCTTTTAGGTATCAGTAGTGTTACAGCATGATTCTGGATCTTAATGTAGCCCGTGATAACATCTGTTAACCATGTGTCTGTGCAGGTAAGGTGTGGATGTAGGTGAAATCAATATGAATAGTTGCAGAGACGTGTCATGGGGAACTTGATACATGATACATTGCTAAAACAGGTAATTGTATGTTTCCTGGTGCTGATTACTTTATATGATTCGAGTGGGTTTCACAGCTGGATATGTTGTGTTCGAATACTGTTGTGTCACATTGTTTATCCCTGCAGGAATGCATAGTGATGCCATAACTTTTATTCTGTGAAATGTGTTGTATGCATATGCCAAATACGCCTGTAATACTGACACTTTGTACTTCAATGATGTCAATACTGGTCTGCCATGCTTTATTCATAATTTTGTTCCTGCTACTATTTAGAATACTATTACTCTGGCATTACACAGTGAATGAACTCTAATTTGGGTCAAGGGTTCTGCGTTGTCTGAGTACTCCCTTACAGTAATCTCACTTGAGCCTACTTAAAGTCATATTTAGACATTGAAATCTGCTGCTATATTGTCTATAAAATTGGATTACTGGAGTGCATGAATGAGTGAAACAACTGGAATTCCATTGTATACTCCTTTCTTGAAATGCTACTGACATTATCACACTTTTTGTGAGGTAACTGGATGTTCCATCAAAAGCAACTGGTAAACAGTTGCAGTACAGCAATGGTAAATGTTATCATCTGTGTTCATGTTTGCCTTAATCGCACTGTAATGGAGTTACACTTTATGTCATAATGTATGTCTGGTTACTGCAATTTGGTTGACACGTGAGTGTGGTATGTCTGAGATTAACAGATTGCTAGGCTTGTCCAATGACAGTCTGTTTATCCAGTCAACCAGTGTACAGAGGGTTTAACGATTTACAAGTAGTGCTGTGCTAATAACATGTATTGCGATTGTGCTTCTCACTCATTTTACATTTAGATGAGATCTTCGCTCTGAGAGTGTTGATGGAGAAGTACAGAGAATGTCGGAAGGAGTTGCATTGTGTTTTTGTAGACTTAGAGAAAGCATATGACAGGGTGCCTAGAGAGGAGTTGTGGTATTGTATGAGGAAATCAGGAGTGTCAGAAAAGTATGTAAGAGTGGTACAGGATGTGTATGAGGGTAGTGTGACAGCAGTGGGAGTGACGGATGCGTTTAAGGTGGAGGTGGGGTTACATCAAGGGTCATCTCTGAGCCCTTTCTTGTTTGAAATGGTGATGGACAGGTTGACAGACGAGATCAGACAGGAGTCCCCGTGGGCTATGATGTTTGCAGATGACATTGTGATCTGTAGTGAGAGTAGGGAACAGGTGGAGGAGACCCTGGAGAGATGGAGATATGCTCTAGAGAGAAGAGAAATGAAGGTCAGCAGGAATAAGACAGAATATATGTGTGTGAATGAGAGGGAGGATAGAGGAATGGTGAGGATGCAAGGAGTAGAGGTGGCGAAGGTGGATGAGTTTAAATACTTGGGGTCAATAGTTCAGAGTAACGGTGAGTGTGGAAGAGAGGTGAAGAAGAGAGTACAGGCAGGATGGAGTGGGTGGAGAAGAGTGTCAGGAATGATTTGTGACAGACGAGTACCTGTAAGAGTGAAAGGGAAGGAATACAAGAGGGTAGTGAGACCAGCTATGTTATATGGGTTGGAGACAGTGGTATTGACAAAAAGGCAGGAGTTTGAGCTGGATGTGGCAGAATTAAAGATGTTAAGATTTGCACTGGGTGTGACGAGGGTGGACAGGATTAGGAATAAGTATATTAGAGGGTCAGCCCAGGTTGGAAGGTTTGGAGACAAAGCCAGAGAGGCACGATTACGTTGGTTTGGACATGTGCTGAGGAGGGATGCTGAGTATATTGGGAAAAAGATGCTAAGGATGAAGCTACCAGGTAACAGGAAAAGAGGAAGGCCTAAGATAAGGTTTATGGATGTGGTGAGAGAGGACATGCAGGTGGTTGGTGTGACAGAGCAAGATGCAGAGGACAGGAAGAAATGGAAACAGGTTATCTGCTGTGGTGACCCCTAACGGGAACAGCCGAAAGACGATGATGATGAGTCTACACAGGCATGGCAAATAGGAACACTATGAATGCACCGTCTCAGACCCAGGCCACTCGTGGGGATACAGTGCAAGGTGGGCGACCTAGAAATTCATGTTGACGAAGACATCTAGACAATGACACTGAAAGAATGAGTAGTGACAGACAACACTTAGCTGCTGTCAGGAACCACGAAGGAGAGACAGATTACCTCAGTTTACAGGTAAAATTTTAAAAAAGGGAGACATTGGCATTAGATTATAGTACAATTGGTTACTGACTGTGTTGCATACAAGCTGGCCATGGCAGGAGTCATTCATATCAAGTCCATCCTCAGCCATATCCATTAATGACTAATGCCAAACTGAAGTAAGTCCTATATGAAGCTCAACAAACTGTCCTCGACTGCAATGAAAAAAATTGGGTGCTGAGGTGCTTCTATCCTGACATTCAAATGTAGTTGGTGTGTGTGTCTGCGTGTGGCTCTGTGATCAAAGATTTCTTATGAGTTGCTATGGAGTGTGTCATGCATTCACTGCATCCTCAAATCCAGAGGCAACTGATTGCTTGCCGACAACTACACTGTTATCTTGATGCATGGTCTGTACTTTGCTAAGTTGTGTGACAGATAGCATTTGTGTGGTGTTTTAATCTCAGATCAGAAAAAAAATTACATGTTGATGGTGTCCGCTCCTAGCAGTTCAATTTTATATAGCAGTATTCCCTGCATAATCTATACAAAATATGTTCAGAGTACTGACTTACATTCATTTAACTGGTAGATTTTAAATTACTGACTGATCTGTTTTAATGTTGATTTACAGACCATTATTAACAGTCTTTCGCAAGATGAAATGTGTCTTCTCTACACCGTGATAGCAGAAAGGACTCCAGCAATGCTACGGGAGATTCTGGTGGAGCAACACATGTGCAATGTTGGAAATACACAATGGCCAGCACAAATCCCTCCCCCATGGTGTGTGTGCCTTTGCTGCAGAGACATGCCTACTTCAATTGAGCAAGTCTGCTGCAGGAATGGACCACATAACTGTTTGTCGCATATTCCTGTAAGTACATGTTTACAATAATACTTTGTGGTAGAAATACCAAGATTCAAACAAAGTTTAATTACAGTGTACTAAAGACAATGTTACAGCAGTAATGGGTTATTATGTTTCATACACAATGCTTACAGACTCCAAGTGTATTCCAATGGGCTGTGAAACAAGCTGGGCATGCTAAATAACATAGCTCTATGAACAGCATCTTTAATACGGTAGCAGTCACCTTGTGCATTTCCACATGCACTGTAGCATTTTTAAATGAGTTGTGTAATCAACAGTGTCTGACTGGCAATCTTTTGCACCTTTTGTCAATTAACTGTAATGGGACGTTATGTAATCAACATTTCTCTATTTGTATCTCAGGATATGAATGTAGTGGTACTTCATCAGACTGTGCTTTCTGTCGCTGACACATACAGATGAGCAATCTTTGGGATACCGGTGGACGCGGATGAAAACCGTCGCAGTTGGCACTCTGCATATCGACAATTTACTGTGTGGCATTATGGAAGACTAAGAAGTAGAGTGCGACGAGTGATACCGAGTTGTTGTATCTGGTGCATTCGTGAACGTTACCCGGATGCATTAGGCCAGTATACAGGATTTGTGCCACATAGGAGGAATGTGTTTGACTAATGAAATGCATGGAATGTAATAAAAACTGTTTTTTACTTGTATGATTTCAAAATGTTGTGGTTTATTAATAAATACAGTTGTCATAAACATCCTAATTTGTGTGTATTTGGAAGTGTTATTGAAATGCACCACCAGTGAGTAGTTCATAAATGGCAACTGTATAATGAAGCTAGTGACTGCTCTGATTGTACTAGTTGAAAGCAAAGTAGTAATGTACTGATGACACAGTGGTTGTGGAGAGATTAATCAATGTCCTATCAATGCTAGTGAGACTGAACTGTCTGTGAAGGCAACAACTGATATTATGTGATCATACTGACAGTTGGTGTTGACGTAGGGCACAGTTATGTAAAGGATATGTAGTGCAGTGTAGCCATTTAATTACATCTATACATTTGCAAATGTGAGGGACATAAATTGAAAATGAACTGTTAGCATATACCACAACGTTTCATACTACTGCTTGACCTACAGCTGACTATCTCCACACACGTGGTAAAGAATTGAAGAATAAGTGATATAATTTAATTTGTCAGTTAGCGTAGTAGCACACTGCACTTTTCCAACAGTTGTTGTATGCCATACATTTAAAACAGGTAAGTAAGGTACAGTGTAGTGCAGCTCAAGCACATGGCGTGGTAGTGCAATGAATGACTGTCATGAACTGCATCTCCTTTGATGCAGACTGTCGTACTCCAATAAGACTGCATCAGTGTAGCTATGGATCATGGGCTATGGTGTTTGTTATAAGGGATGGCAACCTTACTGATTCACAAGGTTGAAAATGCCAGTGTGCATTTGTGTGTGTGTGTTGGTCAATTCAGTATGCATATAGGTTCATAGGTAGGTACTAGGGTATCTGCCCAAAGCCATTGATAAGCCTAGCCAGAATGTGTTGGCTTTCACTGCTCCCTGAAATTATTTCCCTGTGCCTCTGTCCAGTAGAGCCATTGAAGTCATCCCCAGAGTAAACTTTCTGTTTCCCATCCACTCATCAAGGTTTCTCTTTAAGATCGTTGGCTAGGAGCTCTGTCTAATGTTGATTGGAATCTTATTCCAAAGCATGGGAAGTCTGTGGGACAGGAATCTATCCCTCCATCAAATCCTATTTATTGTGGTGATATATAGATCCCTAGAGCGTGTGGCTTGAGGGGATATGGTTTTCTTTAGGTGGAGCATGGCAGTAAAACTGCATGAGTGAGATATGGCAAACATAAGAATATGTGGGTTCACATGCTGCTTGGGCCAGACATAGTAGTAGTAGTAGGTACAGTAAATGTTTGAGATGACAAGTAACACAGATAAGTGAAACTTGGGATGGGTAATGGTGTTCAGCTCATGTGTTCATACTGTCAGGTTGTAGTGGAGCACAAGATGCTAAATATGTGTTGATGACATGCCCTTTAAATTGTTTGGAGCAAGACATTCAGGCACATGCAGCATATCATACTGAAGCAGAAACACTTGCTATGGGGAGTCCTTCAGTTCAATTACATTATGTACCATGACTCCATTAGCAATATTTAGTGGTCTTTTTTGATAAGGCAAAACACACAAATCCCCAAATTTTTGGCATTCCACACATCTCACTCAGTAGTCACACACATCAGGTGGCCATAACTCTGTGAGCTGTTACGCTTCGTTATTATTCTACCTGCTTTTGTAGTAGTCAAACTGTGAGAGTTTCATTAGTGTCTCTGTTATTATGAAGGGAGTATTCACATAGTTGGGGAGGCCCTAGGGTAATGTCGTATGCATGGCCACAGTTCTCGTGGGGATGCTTGATGCAAGTGTCTTTGGGTAGTAGTGTTCGCACACGGACAGTATGATATCAGGATAGATTTGGATCCAGCTCAGCTACACGGTCAGTTCATACTGTTGTCAGTACTACACAAATAATGTCATGTCTGCATTTGCATATATGGCTGAATTAACTTTGCTTTTCAGGGAGATGACATGATGCAAAGTTCATAGTCCTGTTAAAACTTGCTTAGCCATAGGTCTTCAACCAAGGTCATGAAGTAAGAGAAGTAACTGCAGACACAATGAAGTCCCTGGAGTAAGCTGTGTGGAATACAACTGATTGCTATGAAACCCACTGGTTGTGATGGAAGTTCTACACATGAATGTGTTCTGATCGTCAGCTTTGTAGCTATCTGTCTCACTACAGGGCCAGTCATTATTATTTAATAAAGAGTAGCAAAGAGGACATCATCCTGGGTGTTGTTCAATGCTTGCCTGACATAAAGTAACCGTGTGTGGAGATTACAAGCCATATAAGCCTAGCCCAGACTTTATCCCATGTTTAGAGAAATCGGCACCTAATCACCTGTCCAGCAGGGACATGGGTGGAATCACAGGGATCTATTTATTACTTTCTGCCATCCAGTTATCAACGTTCTGCTCTAATAGGGTAGAGATACTCTGACAAATGTGGAGAGGAAGTGTATTTCATACAACAGGTAGTTTGTGGGACACCAGTCTGTTCCTCCAACATGGCATATTGATGTCACAGAATAGGTTGTCTGCACGTGTGGGTTACTCGAGTGGAGCCTGTCTTGTGGATGTGCACCAGTTCACCAGATTTACACACAGTGTGATGCATGAGTAATCCAAGATATCTGTTGTGAGATGTAACGAAAACAGGCCTGATAAATGAGGGTGGAGGGTAATAGTGAATGAATACAGTCAGCTTCACAGATAGCCAGCTTCAGATCAGGTTGCTATGGAATTTTTTTTTTCAAGGAGTACAGCCACCCACAGCTTAGCGAGGCATGAATCTGTTTAGCTCCAGACAGTGTCATTGACAATGTGTATTACACCGGTATGAGTCTTACCTTGTGCATAAAGCAGTTGCCCTTCCCAACTGTCATTACCATATATACAATAGCTGCTATTATTACAATGTATGTAAGTAGGTGACACAGGGGAATCAAAGACAAAAGTGCCTGATCATTGCTAAGCCTACCAGTAGGGTGCCAGCACCAGTTCAGGTAGTTATTTCCCTATGCATAGTGGAGTCATCTCACCTTTCATCACTATACATAGCTTTTATTTATTGCATTGTATTTATTTATTGTATTGTATTTATTTATTGTAGATTTGTTAAATGGGATAGTTAGCATCAATATATTTCCATTTTCAGTGTAGGCCCATGGAGAGAAGCTGCAAGATAATACACCTTCAACATTTAGTAAATGTTAGTTGTAAGCATATAACATTCATAAGCCATACCAGCATTTAGCACAGATACTACTAAGTTATAATAAAACACTGTACAAAAAAAAAACTTTTTTTCAAAGTTTTATATATATATATATATATATATATATATATATATATATATATATATATATATATCACATTACATTCTGGACACATTGAGCAGCAGTTATACAAATGAACCTTCCAGAAATGGTGTGGTAAAAAAAAGTTAGAAGTAGTTGAAACTAAGGCACCTAAGTAATACAGAGGTCACTAGTCAGGGTTACTGCAAGGACATAAACAATGAGTTTTGAAGTATTTATTGCTTTTTTTTATAATGGAGTTAGTGAGGGTTATAGGGTCAATTCAACTGGTAGTCTGCTCCATGTTTTTATCACAGAGTTGGCAAATAGAGTCCCCAGGTGAGTTGTTGGATTTGTCTGTTTGAACTCTTGAGTGTAGTGTATGATTGCAGTGGCCGGATGCTGGTGTAGGGACTGACAATATTTTTTACTGCAGATGTATGTTCTGGTTGGTAAAGGACGTAATGTGTCACTATTAGCAGGTTTAACTGCAGTAGGCACCGTGCTAGGTGATTTTGGTTGTGACAGTGGTGTGCTCGATAGGCCATGCCAGTAGCAAATCTGGCTGAGCGTTTTAGCAAGACGATAGTTTAATTACGATTGGTTATGTTTTAGTTGGAGAATAATGGTGAGGCATCTACAAGAGTTGAGAGTACATGAGAATGGGCAACTGCAGTTCTATCAAGTGTGGTAAGGAAAGGTTTGATTGTGTGAAGAGTGACAAGTTTTTTATTAATGGTTTTGATAGCTTGCATTGCTATGTGCATCACAGTTCAGGTTATTACTGCTTGGGAGATGATGGTGCCATTGTTTGCACTTATGTTGAAGGATGGCCGGTGGGGCCTTCTGTGTGGGGGAGAAGAGGACCAGCTTAGATTTGTTTGGGCTCAGGATTAGATGTTGTTTGGAGAGCCATGTTTCCACTGTATTGAAGCAAATTAGGGTTAAATCAGATAAACTAGCTGGTGAGGTGTCATAACAAAGCAAGGTGAAGTCATCTGCATATTGAATGCAGGTAGCATCTGTGATGACTGAATGAAGGTCATTGATACAGATGGAGAACAGAAGGGGTGTTACTATCAAGTCCTGGTGGACCACATATGTGATGTGTAAGCAAGATGACAGATTGATTTGCCATAGGACTGCCTGTTGCCTGCCCTGCCAGTAGGATTGAAACCATTGGAGTGTATGGTTGCTTAAGGAGAAGGCCTTCAAGGTATTTATAAGCAAGTTGTGGTAAACCACATCAAACCCCTTGGATAGATCTAGAAAGACTGCTGAGGATGTATTCACTTAAATCTCATCTCACCACACAATGGATATGTTCCTGTACCTCTACCAACAACCCTAAAATCTGCCCCCCCAACTTACTATCTCTGCTTCCCCCATACCACTCTGCCATATACTTCCACTTCTCTCCCTTCCTATCCTTTGTCTATTCTAACTATCACTATTTCAGAATGCCAGCCTTTCTCGCTGCCTTTCACCTCTTGAGATCTCTTACTCTCACTTCATTGTATAAAAATACGTAGATGCTATGTCCCAAAATGTCTATTATTCCCTGTATCATTTATAATATTGATTTTATATGATTACTGTACTGTCTTTAAAATTTCTGTCTGTTCAAACAACTGTAAAGCTTTTTCTCCACACATAATTATTACAGTACTGTTTCAAATTTTACTATATATATATATATATATATATATATATATATATATATAAAACTATGGAGCTTTTCTCCTGAAAATGGGTTTGTCAGGCCCAGTGGACTTTCCCGGTAATCAAATGCAATAAATAAATAAATACATAAATTGTTATTGCGGTTGTGGTTACTGACAGACAAAGAGAGGAGGGCAGAAGTATTACTGTGATGTGGCTTACAGCCATGTTGAAAGTTTGACAACAGCCTGTTCTGTGTGAGGTAGTGCATGAGCTGTATGTGTCCACATTTCTATATAATTTTAGCGAGAGTTGACAGAATAGCTATGGGTCTAAAGTTTGACAGTTCACTGCAACTGCCTCCTTTATGGAGAGGTATGACATAGGAGATTTTGCATATAGTGGGTACTCTAGCTTCAGATGTAGCTCTGCTGATCAATATTGACATGGGGTATGCTATGGTGTCAGCAGCATTTTGCACATACTCTGCTGGGAGGTCGGCAGCCAGGGTAGAGGGTCTTACTTTCTTAAGCAGGCCATGAATAAGTTGAGTAGGAATGTTAAACTGTATGGTCAACATGAACACAGTCATGGGTTCATAGGTGTGTAGTAGGCTAAGGACCCAGGATCCTTTTTCCATTGAGCCCATAGTATTACCCTGCCATCATGCCACCCAACCTTAGCTCACTGACCTCTGGACACATCAAGTGATCCCTTGGGTGAATTTTCTATTTCCCATCAATTCATCAATTTACATTTTGGAAAGGGCCATTGAGTTAATCTGTTTGTCATGTGTAGGAATTCCATTAGGAAACATGGGCAGTCTCTCGGTTATGAACCCGTCCCTCAAGTACATGATGTTGATTCTAATAATGACTTTGAGGTCTCTGAACTGCGTGGTGTGGCATGATTTTTTATTTCTTCAGATGTATCATTTCTAGAAGGGGTTGGGTAAGATGTGGATATGTAAGTCAAACAGAGATTGCCTCTAAACAGTCAATATGAGACAGAGAGTAATTGAAGTTTAAATAGTCTGTAAAATGTAGGACAATTGTTTAAGACCTAGGATCCACATTGTGACGTAGTTTTGTGGCCTCTCCATTTGTTGCAGATGCCTAGTGAGGCACATGCCATATAGGGCATTGTACGCGATGATTGGTCAAATGAGTGAATACTAGAGGCAGATAATGACCTCTTTCTTCCTGGATGCAAACGCCTGAGTAATGAGATGCACCACATGGAAGTACTTTCTCACCACAGTATTAATGTGGTGGTCACAAAAAGAGGTTGCTGTCAACCTGTGTTCCTAGATCTCTTATATTGCTTTCTGTCTTCAGTCGATGTGGTAATTGATGGGAACTCTGTTATTCCCAAAGGGGATGATGACACATTTTTTGGCACTGAGGTTAACGCCATGGTTCTGATACCAGTTGGTGGTGTCACTAAGGCCTTTCTTTTGGATGTCAACATCAGTTGTGTAGTTAATAGCTCATAACTTGCAATCATCTGTGAACTTTGTCACCCAGAGTGCCTTTGTGTAGGCCTGGAGTTATGAGAAGTAGATGCTGAGCAGCAGCGGACCCATGGCTGATCCCTGTGGAATTTCACCCATGACTGGTCGGCAGACTGAGTATGAGTCTGCTATTTTTACGCAGCGTCTTCTATCTGTGAGCCAATTTGCAACCAACCAAGTGATATAGGGGTTGATGCATGGTTTGGTGAGTTTATCAATAATTCCAGAGTGAGGAATGATATCAAAGGCCTTGTCCGGATGGAGGTAGGCTGGATGCACTGCCTCACCTTCATCCACAGTCATGGTGATTTACATAATGAAGTAAACCAGGTAGAACAGGCATGATCTCCCTTTCACATAGCCAAATCCCATGGGGTCTGCAGTTTAGAGATTTTAAAAATATTTGTTAATCAGGTCCACGACAATCCATTCCCTAACTTTACAAATGTAAGTCAGGCTAAGGGATGGGTCGATAACTACCAGGGTCTATATTCGCTCACCCTTTTTGTAGTGTGATGACTGCAGCAGAACACCGTTCAGTAAGGACAAAACCTGAGTAGATGCTGTGACTAAAGAGGATACACAGATGTGGTGCCAATTTACTTTGTAGTTCATGTACAAAACAGCCAGGGATGTTATCGGGTCCCATGACAGCTGTATTTTTGGCCTTGTGTCAATGCAACTGCAACCTTGTGCTGCAGTAATGCTGTGTGCCTGCCATGCTTCCGTTATTGTAATATGTGCTTTAGGTGTAGAGAGAGAGGTATAGTTGGCACTGAATCTGTCTGACAGTGTGTTGGCAATTGCTGTTGGGTCAGTATACGAGCTGCCATTGTGCATTATCTCAGACCAATATCTGAGTATTGACATGGAGCCTATTGATATAGGTATAGAAGGATTTTGTGATTGTTTTTAGTGTTAGCTGCAATTCAGCCATCATAGCTGGCTTTTGAGGATTTGCTGAGGTTTTTCAACTCTTTGAGTCGAAGAAGGGAGTTTTAGCACTATAGGGCCTACACCATGTTCTGCAACAGCTTCTTTCTTCTGTTGTTGAGATTATTAATGTAAGGGCACCAACAGATTGGCTAACTTTTATTGGGTATACATGTAACACATGCAAAACTTTTATCCAAATATACAACAAAAGATAACAAACAAAATAAAAATAATTAATAATAACTTGTTTGAATATGATATCAAATTGAAAGAATGAAATGGTGCAGCTAGCCCAGGCTATGTATGTTGATGGCTGTGTAACATTTTGAGACAGAGATGCAATATGAAATGGTGAAAGCATAGTGGCGGATAAATTATGTGTGCAACCATACCAAAGGCACTGTTACTTGTTTTGTCAATGAGATATGTCTGAGACAGAACTTCTAGTTCCACTGTTGTGTGATACAGGCTTAATTACAGATACCTTTTGTTAAACTGAAAGATAAAACAGAGTATGAGAGAAGTGTGGAAGAGGGAATGAATGATAAATACAATCAGCTTCCCAGGTAGCCAGCTTCCAAGAATGTTTTTTTTTTTTATGTAATCCTGTTTCAGTTGAAAGCAACCCACTGTGGTTTCTGAGTGAGGACTGCATTCAGCTGCAGACAGTATTTGGGACAATGTGGATTACACCAGTATGAGTCCTACTTTGTGCATTAACTGGGTTGCCTTTACCAACTCTCATTATCATAAATCCAGTAGCTGCATTTATTCAAAAGTACTTAAACAGAATAAACAAGGTGATTAAGTGGACAGAGATGTAACTATTCTGCATACCACTGTGGTGTCATCACTGCAGGAGGTAGATGTTTCTCTATTCATCAGAAAATCATATGCCCTTTTATTGTTATACATAGGTTTTGCATTCTTTTAGGCTGAGGTCCATAGGCACCACAGTGTAGTAGACATATTGTTTCTTATCAGATATCCATGTGTATAGCATGTTGTGTCTTTTCATATTATACATGAGTACAACTGTGGTAGACTGATTCCAAGGGGCTGCTGAAACAAAGTAAAAAAAGTCATTCAGCTGTACATGTCACAACCACAACAGATAGTTATAACTGTGTATCAGCATGGATATAAACAAGCAATGGAGTGCAAAACTTAGGGGAGATAGGAACTGTTTACAATTCAGATGAAAGTATGAAAAGATTTACAAAATACGTGCCACTGTGTGTGGCAATGATAGTAAAGCCACGGAGACTGGTGTGGTGTGGTGCTAGGAAGTATAACAATATGAAAACATGAAAGGTACGGATAGAGATGGCTTTCTGGCATTTGCCACCCATGGAACTGGTAGAGGGGTGTTGCTTTGTGAAGGATCTGTGGCAGTAGTGTCATCACCTGCAGAGTTTATCGTGATGTACTTGTATCCTGATCAACACTGGAGTCATGTACTTCTGCTCTTGGGTAGTACAACAATGTCAGACCTGCATTTGGTGTTACTGCTGAGGGAAGATGATATCTGAGGGAGCTGACATGATTCCAAATGCAGAGGTATCATACTATTTTGCCCATGTCCATATTCATTTCCGTTCTTCCTACTTTTGGGGAATAATTGCTCCATGATGCTGTGACATATACAGTGGTGGACTAATTACACTAAATCCTTCACTTTGGAAGTATTTCATAAATTCTACTTTTTTTTGTTTAAGTTGTCATGTAGTAATCTTGTGTAGTTCATTCCCCCTCGGTGATCTTATTGTTTGTGTTGTGAAAGTTTACATACTTGGATACTTTACCTGTATTTCTCTTAAAATGTCTTTGGAGAAGCTTAATGGTATTGATTACTTTTGCTTTCTCCTTTGCATAATTAAATTGAAATGCTGGGCTTCTTGCATATCACTAACAATATATAATTTCTTTCTTATCCTGGCAAGCAAAAACTGACGGTAATGCTACTCAATGCTAGAAGTCTAAATCTCAAAATGCACTCACTCGAGGCACTCTTTAAAATGGAGAAGATCGATATCTGTGCAGTGACTGAGACCTGGTTCAAGGCTCCAGAGAGCACCCCTGAACTACCAGGCTATAACTCATACCACACTTTTCGGCCATGTAACCTGGACTGAAACACCAAAGGTGGAGGTGTGTCCATATTCATTAAGGATATCCACACCTCCAGGCTAGTTGCTCAGCATAATGTATCCGAGGTTATCCAAGTACAACTAACTCTGGGCAAAACTGCAATCCAAATTGTAGCTTGCTACAGATCCCCCACCATGCCCCATGATTCCCACTCCTCTTTTCTTGATGTACTGGAAAATATTAGGGTTCAACCAAACACCCTAATAATGGGTGACTTCAACTACCCCACCATTAACTGGGAAAACTACTTGTGTACCAACTCCTTAGCTCAACGCTTTCTGGAATTCATAAACTCCAATGCCCTGGATCAACTTATCCACACCCCCACCAGGGGCAAAAAATATCCTAGACCTAGTCATTACCAACATGAGTGACCAGTGTTCCACACATGAAGTCAACTCCTCATTGGTCTGATCCGACCATAAGCTAATCACCCTTGATATCCACATCCTGCCCCCATTAAGGAAACCACAGTAAAAAATTTCTCCAACGTCAACTTCATGCTTCTTAAGACAAAAGTGGTGAACTTCATGACACCCATGCAGATGGACAATACAGTTACAACTGCTGAACCCTACACAAATGCACTCTATAAGCACTTACACAAGTGCATGGATCGTGCTATCCCAAACAGAACCAAGATGCTATCCTCCAAAAAAAGGAAGCCAATCTGGTGGTCCCCTGCCATAAACAAACTGTACAACAGAAGGAAGAATCTGTTGCAAAAGAGAGTAAAATCCCATGAGTGGAGGAGCTCCCTGGTCAGCCTCAGTAAGAAACTGAGATCTCTTATAAGATCCTCCAAAGCTAGCTACAAAAACAAAATAGCCACTAATTCCAAGGACAACCACAAAGCATTCTATAGCTATGTCAAGAATCTTGATGGCACCACCCAGATCTGCTCTGAGTTACAGCACAAAGGCAAGAAAATTACAGAACCAACTGACATTGCCAACATCCTGGCAGATAAGTTCAGTGCTAACTTTATCCCCCCACTCCCACACCCTAAAGGGCCCATATCTATACAGGAAGAATGCAGAGTCCCTGTAATCACAATTATGCAGGTAAAAGCTGCACTCTCTAAAGCCAAAAACACAGCATCCATGGGACAGGACAACATCCCAGGCTGCGTTTTACATGAACTTCAGAACGAACTGGCTCTCCACTTAAGCACCATGTTCAATAATAGCCTCACATCAGGCTTTGTGCCCACTGAATAACACACAGCAACAGTTATCCCACTCCACAAAGGGGGAGCTACCACTGATCCTGGGAACTATCGACCTATTAGCCTGACGAGCCTGGTCTGCAAGGCCATGGAACGTATCATCATGGAACTCATAAACAAAGACATTTGTAACCTCCAAACTCTGGATCCCACCCAATTCAGGTTTGTGAAAGGCGGATCATGCCTCCTGAACCTGATTGACTTCTTTGAGGCAGTCACCAAAGCCGTAGATGAGGGTAAGGTGGTTCACACAGCCTATCTTGACCTCGTCAAGGCTTTCGACACCATCCCCCATTCTGGAATTATAGCTAAACTCACTAAACTATGTATAAATCCCTACGTCACAAGATGGGTTGCCAAATGGCTCACTGACAGAACCCACACTGTAAAAGTTGCAGGCTCCAAATCTGACCTCAAAGCAGTGACAAGTGGAGTACCACAGGGTTCTGTCCTGGGACCTCTCCTGTTTGGTATCTACTTCTCTGAAGTACAGGCTAACACAGAAGGCCTCTGACTAATGAAGTTCTCAGATGACTGCAAACTAGGAGCCATAGTCAAGTCCCCAAATGATGTGGACATCCAACAGAAGGGCTTCGCTGAGACAGATGCCTGGTGTCAGAGCCATGACCTCAAGCTCAATGCCAAAAAATGCAGTGTCATCCCCTTTGGTAAAAACTCTGTACCAATGAACTACCACATAGGCAGCAATCTATTTAACACTGAATGAGTGATAAGAAACCTTGGGACCCAGGTGGACAGTAGTCTCTCCTTTGATAGTCACATTGCCACAGTAGTCAGGAAGTCCTTATACATGGCACATCTCATCATAAAAGGGTTCTCATCCAGGAAAAAAGAGGTCATTGTTCCCCTGTACTCGACACTCAATAGACCCATTATAGAGTACAATGCCCCTTTTGGAATGTACCTCACAAGACATCTGCAGCAGCTGAAATGACCACAGAAGTACCTCACAAAGAGGATTACTGGCCTCAAACAAATGCCCTACACTGATCGCCTCAAAAAACTCCAGCTTTACTCCATAGCATATCACCTACTCCGAGGTGATCTCTGCCTAACATATAACGCTATGTCAAACCCAGAGCTGTTGGACATGCTACACCTAAAGAAATCCCAATCCCTCTGAGCTACACGCTCTAGGGACCTAAACCTTGTCACCACAATAAACAGAACATGCTGGAGGGATAGATTCCTGTCTCAGAGACTTCCCATACTCTGGAACAAAGTACCTATGTATATCACACAAAGCTCATCATTAGCACTCCTCATAAAAATTCTTGATGATTGGATGGGAGATAGGAAATTCACCCCAGGGATCACTGCAGTGTCAATGCTTCACAGGGCCACAGGAAAATAATTTTCTCAGGTGCCGAAAGCCAGGATTCCATTTGGCTAGGCTTATATATGCCCTAGGGCCAATAGCCTAGTACATACCTATGAAACTAAGTATAGAGACAGATAATAATTTCTGTTACTTCTTCAGTCAGTGCATTCTCTAATCAGTAGTAATTGTAGTTAACCCCAATGTGATGCATGAGTAATTCAAGATATATTTTGTGATATGTAAAGATGAAAACAGGCCTTGTGATAAGCCAGGGGGAGGGTAATGATGAATGAATGCAGTCAGATTCACAGATAGTCAGCTTCAGATCAGATTGTTATGGGTTTTTTGTTTTCAATGAGTACAGCCCCCCCACAGCTTACTGATGCATGAATCCGTTTAGGTCCAGACAGTGTCATTGACAATGTGAATTACACCAGTATGACTCCTACCTTGTGCATAAAGTAGCTGCCCTTCCCAAATGCCATTACCATTAATACAATAGCTGCTATTATTACAATGTATGTAAGAAGGTCACACCGGGGAATCAAAGAGAAAAGTGCCTGATCACTGGTAAGCCTACCAGTAGAGTACCGTCACCAGTGTAGGTAGTTATTTACCTATGGATAGTGGAGTAATTTCCCCTTTCATCACTATACATAGCTTTTATTGATTTTATTGTATTTATTTATTGTAGATTTGTTGAACGGGATAGTCAGACTGGATATATATCCATTTTCAGCGGAGGCCCATGGAGAGAAGCACCAAGTTAATACACCTTGAACATTTATGTTATATGCTAGTTTCAAGCATATAATATTCATAAGCAATACCAGCATTTAGCACACATAGTACTTAGTTATTATAAAACACTGTACAAAAAAAATACCATTATTTTCAAAGTTATATATACATAACATTACATTCAGGTTTAAGACACATTGTGCAGCAGTTATACAATTGACCCTTCCTGAAATGGTGTGGTAGAAAAAGTTAGAAGTAGCTGAAGGTAACGCACCTAAGTAGTAGAGAGGTCACTACTCGGGGTTCCTGCAAGGACATAAACAATGAGTTTTGCGGTATTAATTGTATTTTTTTTTTTTATGGAGTTAGTGAGGGTTCTAGGGTCAAGTCAGCTGGGAGTCACTTCCATGCTTTATTCCACAGAGTTGGCAAACAAACAGTCCCCAGCTGAGTTGTTGGATTTGTATGTTTGAAATAGGAGCATAGTGGATGATCGCAGGTGGTCGGATGCTGGTGTAGGGGCTGTTAATATTTTTTAGTGCTATATATTTTCTGGTTGGTAAAGGACTTAACATGCTACTATTAGCATGTTGAACTGAAGTAGGCTAGGCAGTTGAAGCCATCCTAGGGGATTTATGTTGTGACAGTGATGTGTTCGATAGGCCGTGCCTGAAGCAAATCTGGCTATGCAGTTGTAGCAGGATGATAGTTTAATTAAGATCCATTTTGTTGTACTTGGAGAATAGAGGTGAAGGGTCCAGAAGAGTTGAGAGTAAATGAGAACAGGCAATTGCAGTTCTAGCAAGTGGGGTAAGGAAAGGTTTGAGTCTGTGAATCGAGCCAGGTTTTTTACTAATGGTTTTGCTGGTTTGCATTGATATGCACATCAAACTTCAGGTTGTCACCCACTCTAACACCCAGTATTGTAGTTTGGGCTTCTGGGGAGATGATAGTGCCATTGTTTCTGGTAATGTTGAAGGATGGCTGTGGGTTTCTGTGTGTGGGGGAGAAGAGGAGCAGCTTAGTTTTTTTGGGCGTTCAGGATTAGATGTTGATTGGAGAGCCATTTTTCTACTGTATTGAAGCTATTTTGTGTTAATGTGGATAAACCAGCTGGTGAGGTGTCATAACAAGTCAAGGTGGAGTCATCCACATATTGAATGCAGGTAGCATCTGTGATGACTGAATGAAGGTCATTGATAAAGATGGAGAAAAGAAGGGGTCCTAGAATCGAGGCCTGCTGGACTACAAATGTGATGTGTAGGCGAGATTAAAGCTTGTCCTGTCATAGGACTGCCTGTTGCCTGCCCTACCAGTAGGATTGAAACCATTGGAGTGCATGGTTGTTTAAGGAGAAGACCTTCATGGTATTTATCAGCAGGTTGTGGTCAACCATGTCAAAACCCTTGGATAGATCTAGAAAGACTGCTGAGGATAGTTTGTTATTATTGCAGTTGTGGTTACTGACGTTAGCCAAATATAGGAGGGCAGAAGTAGTCATGTGGTGTGGCTTACAGCCACACTGAAAGTTGGACAACAGCTTGTTGTGTGTGAGGTAGTGCATGAGCTGTATGTGTGCACACTTCTCCATAATTTTAGCTAGAGGTGACAGAGTAGCTGTGGGTCTGAAGTTTGACAGTTCAGTGCAACTGCCTCCTTTATGGAGAGGTATGACATGGGAGATTTTGCATATAGTGGGTACTCTAGCTTCAGATGTAGCTCTGTTGATCAATATTGAGATTAGGGTATGCTATGGTGTCAGCAGCCTTTTGCACATACTCTGCTGGGAGGAGGTCAGCAGCCAGGGTGGAGGGTCTTACTTTCTTAAGTAGGACATGAATAAGTTGAGTAGGAATGTTAAACTGTACGGTTAACATGAACACAGTCATAGGTTCCCCCAACCTTAATTCACTGCCTCTGTGGAGAAAAGACACTGTAGTGATTCCTGGGGTAAATTTTCTATTTCCCATCAACTCATCAAGATTTATGTTGACAAGGGCCAGTGAGGTACTCTGTTTGACATGTATGGGAATTCTATTAGGAATCATAGGCAGTCTCTGGGTTATGAACCTGTCCCTCAAGCACTTTCAGTTGATTGTAGTAATGAGGTTGAGGTGTCTGGACTGTGTGGTGCGGAGGGATTTTTGATTTCTTCAGATGTATCATTTCTAACAGGGGTGGATCTGACGTGGCTTTGTAAGTCAGAGATCGCCTCTAGGTAGTCAATATGAGACAGAGAGAAGGTGAAGTTTGTAGAGTCTGTAAAATGTAAGACAATTGTTTATTTTATTTATTATTTATTTATTTTACATTTGTTTACCGGGCTAGTCCAACTGGATATATGTCCATTTTCAGTGGAGGCCCGAGGAGAAAAGCTCCAACAAACACATAAAAAACACAATATCATTTATAATATGAGACATTTAAAAATACAACTAAATTTACAGATACTCATCTCATTCATTACATTTTGCTGCATTTCTGTAAACAGGATCATGGTACATTTCAGCTATGGTTAGCCATTCAAAAAAATTTCCTAATAAAATTTTTGTATAAGGGAATACTTTGTATTTAGAGAGACTAGACACAGAGTAGTTTAAGAGAATAAATCTAGACACAGTGTAGTTTAAGAGAAAAAATCTATAACAGAATATATAGTAGCTTATCAGTAGTCTGGGATAAGCAGAGCTAAGTTTAATCAGATGGATAAATGCCTAGTCAGGTTTAGTACAGGGGTACAACCAGTGTGTTGTAGGGTAGAGTTTCAGTCTATTTTTGAAGAGTGATAGAGAGGGAAGAGAGGAAAAGTGACTGGGGAGAAATACATTTTGTCCTTGGTCAGTGCAGCTAAATAAATAAATAAATAATAAAACTAGGTAGAACAGTCATGATTTCTCCCTTTCACAAAGCCAAATCACATGGGGTCTGCCGTTTGGAGATTTCAAAAATATTTGTTAATCAGGTCCACGACGATGCATTTCATAGCTTTAGAAATGTATGTGAGGCTAAGTGGGGTTGATAACTACCAGGGTCTATATTCACTCACCCTTTCTGTAGTGTGATGACTGCAGCAGTACACCATTTGGTAGGGACAAAACCTGAGTAGAGGCTGTTACTGAAGAGGGCACACAGATGTGGCACCAGTTCACTTTGTAGTTCATGTAGAACACAGTCATGGATGTTATCGGGTCTGATGGAAGCTGTAATTTTGTCCTTGGTCAATGCAGCTGCAACCAGTTCTGCAGTAATGCTTGGTGCCTGCAATGCTTCCATTATTGTGATATGTGCTTTAGGTGTGGAGAGAGGGGTATAGTTGGCACTGAATCTGTCTGCCAGTGTGTTGGCAATATCTGTTGGCTCAGTATACGAGCTGCTGTTGTGCATTATCTCAGACCAATATCTGGGTATTGACAGGGAGGCTATTGATATAGGTATAGAATGGTTGGTGATTGATTTTAGTGTTTGCTGCACTTCAGCCATCATAGCTGGCTTTCAAGGATTTGATGAGGTATTTCAACTTTTTGTTGAGGCAAAGAAGGGAGTGTTAGCACTCTTGGGACTCCACCATGTTCTGCAACAGTTTCTTTATTCTGTTGTTGAGATTATTAATGGAAGTTTACCACTAGATTGGGTGACTTTTATTGAGTATAAATGTACCACATGCCAAACTTTTGTCAAAATATACAACAAAACAAAACAAGCAACTGAAAAATAATAAAGAATAACTCCTTGTCGGAATATGATATCCAATGGAAAGAATGAAATGTTACAGCTACCCCACGCTATGTATGTCGATGGCTGTGTAATACGTAACATACATTGTGGGACAGATAACCCATGCTATGTATGTGGATGGCTATGTAATATGTAACATACATTCTGGGACATATAACCCATGCTATGTATGTGGATGGCTGTGTAATATGTAACATACATTGTGGGACAGATAACCCATGCTATGTATGTGGATGGCTGTGTAATATGTAACATACATGTATGTGGGTGGCTGTGTAATATTGTCCCACTGTACTCATCCCTCATTAGACCCATTATAGAATACAATGCCCCATTTGGTATGTACCTCTCAAGACAGCTGCAACAACTGGAAAGGCCACAGAAATACCTCACTAAAAGAATCACAGGCCTAAAGCAGATGCCCTACACTGACCGGCTTAAAAAACTCCAGCTATACTCTGTCACATATCATCTACTCAGAGGCAATCTTTGCTTAACATACAAGGCCATGTCAAACCCAGAGCTGTTGGACATGCTACACTTAAAGAAATCCCAATCCCTCAGAGCCACATGCTCCAGGGATCTAAACCTTGTCATCACAATAAACAAAACATGCTGGAGGGATAGGTTCCTGACCCAGAGACTCCCCAGACTCTGGAATAGATTGCCCATACATGTCAAGCAGAGTGCCTCTTTGGTCCTCTTCAAAAGGAACCTTGACGATTGGATCGGAGAAAGGAAATTCACCCTGGGGATCACGTCAGTCGCCCTGCTAGACAGGGGTCCAGGGAAGTAAATAGTGTGGGTAGAAATAGCCAGGAAATTGTTGTGGCTAGGCTTGTATAGGCCCCAGGGCTGATAGCCTAGTACCAACCTATGAACCTATGAACCTATGTAACATACATTGTGGGACAGATAACCCATGCTATGTATGTGGATGGCTGTGTAATATGTAACATACATTGTGGGACAGATAACCCATGCTATGTATGTGGATGGCTGTGTAATATGTAACATACATTGTGGGACAGATAACCCATGCTATGTATGTGGATGGCTGTGTAATATGTAACATACATTGTGGGACAGATAACCCATGCTATGTATGTGGATGGCTGTGTAATATGTAACATACATTGTGGGACAGATAGCCCATGCTATGTATGTGGATGGCTGTGTAATATGTAACATACATTGTGGGACAGGTAGCCCATGCTATGTATGTGGATGGCTGTGTAATATGTAACATACATTGTGGGACAGATAACCCATGCTATGTATGTGGATGGCTGTGTAATATGTAACATACATTGTGGGACAGATAACCCATGCTATGTATGTGGATGGCTGTGTAATATGTAACATACATTGTGGGACAGATAGCCAATGCTATGTATGTGGATGACTGTGTAATATGTAACATACATTGTGGGACAGATAACCCATGCTATGTATGTGGATGGCTGTGTAATATGTAACATACACTGTGGGACAGATAACCCATGCTATGAATGTGGATGGCTGTGTAATATGTAACATACATTCTGGGACAGATAACCCATGCTATGTATGTTGACGGCTGTGTAATATGTAACATACATTCTGGTACAGAGATGCAATATGGAATGGTGAAAGCATAGTAGATGAGAAATGATGAGAAGTATGTAGCCAGATCAAAGGCACTGTTACTTGTTTGGTCAATGAAATATATCCGAGACAAAAATTCTAGTTCCCCTCTTGTGTGAGACAGGGCTAATTACAGAAACCTTTTGTTACACGGAAAGATGAAACAGTGTATGAGAGAAGTGTAGAACAGGGAATGAATGATAAATACAACCAGCTTCCCAGGTATCCAGCTTCCAAGATTTTTTTTTGATAGAACCCTGTTTCAGTTGAAAGCAACCCCCTGTGATTTCTGGATGAGGACTGCATTCAGCTGCAGACAGTCTCAGTAACAATGTGGTTACACCACTACGAGTCCTACTTTGTGCATTAACTGGGCTGCATTTATCAAGTCTCATTATCATAAAATCAGTAGCTGCATTTATTCCAAAGTACTTAAACAGATTAAACAGGGGGATTAAATAGACAGACATTTAACTGCTATGCATACCACTGTGGTGCCGTCACCACAGGAGATAGGTGTTTCTCTATTCATCAGAAAATCATATGCCCTTTTATTGTTATACATAGGTTTTGCATTCTTTTAGACTGAGGTCCGTAGGCACCACAGTGTAGTAGACATATTGTTTCTTATCAGATATCCATGTGTATAGCAGGACTGTTTTTTTTTCATATTATACATGCGAGTACAACTGTGGGTAGACTGATACCAAGGGGCTGTTGAAACAAAGTAAAAAAATCAAAATATACCAATGGACTATAAAAAGGAACACAATAAGAAGTCATTCAGCTGTACATGTCACAACCACAACAGATAGTTATAACTGTGTATCAGCCTGAATATTAGGAAGCAATGGAGTGCAAAACTTAGGGGAGACAGGAACTGTTTACAATCCAGATGGTTGGGAGGATGGCCTAATGGTTAAGGTGTTTGACTTACAAACACAAGGTGCAGGGTTTGAGTCTCACAAGGGATAATTGGCTAGGCTTAAAATGGCTCGCAAGGGCACTTAGCCTACTACTAATCTATGAACCTATGAATATATGAACAGATTTACAAAATACGTGCCACTGTGTGTGGTAATGATAGTAAAGCCTCAGAGTGGTGTGATGTGGCACTTCTCAACTGACTGCCCCTTTGAGGGGAAAGGTTGCTCTGCATGCCAAGACATTATCCAGGACAAATGGGTTTTAAATATAGTGTCCCAAGGATACAGATTTCACTTCCATACATTACCAACCCCAAGCGGTTGGCCAGATCTTCACCCAAATCAGTGGGCAGAGGCCCAAAAGCAAGTACTCTCTCTCTTAAGCATAGGGACTATTCAATTTTTACCAGAAGAGGAAAAGGGACAAGGTTTCTACTCAAGACTTTTTCTGGTACTGAGAAGAGACAATTCATGGCATCCTATCCTGGACCTGTCTACTCTAAACATCTTTCTGGTAATTCAAAAATTCAGGATACTGACTCTTCACCAGGTGCTTCCTATGCTAGACAAAGATGCCTGGATGGCAACACTAGATTTAAAGGAAGCATGCCTGCACATCCCAATCAGGGAATCTTGCAGAAGATATCTACGCTTCAAAGCAGGCCACACACATCAGTTCTCTGCACTGCCCTTTGGCTTATCTACTGTGCCCAGGGCATTCACAAAGTGCATAGCTCCAGTCATTGCATTTGGCAAGCAAAGAAATATTCAAGTATACCCATACCTGGATGATTGTCTAATTGAGGCAGAAAGCCAGGACATACTTTTGAATCATCTGGCCTTTGTACAAAGGGTCCTAACTTGTCTGGGGTACACCATAAATGAAAAGAAATCACACCTGATACCCTGTCAACAAGTTATATTCCTGGGAGCAAGCTTGAATAGAACTTCCCAGATGGCTTTCCTCATGCCAGAGAAACAAATTAATTTGACAACCTACTTCATACTAGTGGCCACAAAAACCCTGCTATCTGCAAGCCAAAGACTGCAAGCCTTGGGGTTCATGGCCTCCTGCATTCTTCTAATTATATATGCAAGGCTGCATATGAGGAAACTACAATGGCATCTAAAAAGCCTATTGTGTCAACATTCTCAGGATCTAGAAGCAATGATTTCTATCATACCTTGCCTACGCCTAGAGTTCCTTTGGTGGGCAGAGGCCTGCCACCAAAACAAATGACTACCATTCACTCTACCCCCTGCCACCAAAACCCTAACAACAGATGCTTCAGGCTATCCATGGGGGCTCACCTGGCAGGGAAGTGCATTCAGGGCAAATGGAACCCAAGTCAAATGCACCTGCATATCAATCAAAAAGAAATGTTAGCTGTACAGAAGGGTCTGACAGCCTTCAAGGACTACATTCTTCCAGGACAATTAATGGTAAAGAATGGCAACACCACTGTTATGTGGTACATAAACAAGCAGGGGGGTACCCATTCTTACCCCCTTTGCAGACTAGCCATGGCATTGTGGAACACAGCTTTGAGCTACCAAGTGCATCTACAAGCTCAATTCCTGCCAGGAAAACTAAATACACTGGCAGATGGACTAAGCAGAAACCTCATGGACCTACATGAGTGGAAACCAGAAATAAGGTTTTCAACATGTTAACAAACAAATGGGGGAGCCCAGATATAGACCTGTTTGCCACCCCCCATAACTATCAATTGGACAAATTCTTCACAAGGATTCCCCACAAACAAGCTTGGAAAGTAGATGCTCTGTCCTTCAGCTGGAAAAACCTATTAGTTTATGCCTTTCCTCCTCTGCCTCTCCTCTCCAAAGTACTACTAAAGATCAAGCAGGACAAACCAAGGACAACATTGATTGCACCACACTGGCCACACCAACACTGGTACCCCCTCTTGCGCAGTGTGTCACTGTTGGCCCCATGGCACCTGCCTCAGACCCTTACCCTGTTGTCTCAGCAGGAGAACCTGATTCTGCACCCTCAGCTTCAAACATTGAACCTAGCAACCTGACTAATTACCTAATCTCTCTTTTACCATCCCCCAGTAAACCAGTGATGGATATCATTTTAGAGGCAATGAGTACTAGAAAATCGTATGCTGAAAAATGGAAAAGATTCTGTGCCTGGAACCAATCTGAAGGGATGAGCACAGCAGCAACCAATTTACCTCAGATTTTACAATACTTAACTGAGATGCTCCACAAGGGCCTTTCTTTCTCCTTGTTAAATAAAATCAAGAATGCAATACACAGGAGGTTCAGATTCAAAAGTTTACTAGTGTACACCAGGAGGCAAAAAATGTACAAGTACAGAATTTTGTATGACATGAAACAGGAAGCACACAATTTTATATAGGTTTAACATTCAAGCTGTGCCCACCTTACTGACGTGGTATGTCACAGGGCATCTACATCACTTTAGCTTACAGTCCTCTATTCATTAAATCTGCTGATGCTGTATATTTTAAAAAAGTTTTCTTCTGGTTACAATACGGCCTTGCTATCCACCTGGTCAGACATAATGTCTCTCTGTAAAGTTACTTCTTCAAGGTTTCATATCAGTTCGAATACAATAGCAGATTCAGTCTTTTAATACACATCTTTGTTCTCTGTTACACTTTCTCACACAGCTGTGTGCTATCTCAGTAATACATATACAAGGCCAAATCATCCCAGCAGGAAAGAGCAGAAGATTTCATTATTTCACACATTTAATTTCCTGACCCAGCAGATAATCACTTGTGAAAAGCATAAACATTAAAACTTCCTAAGCTGGCATCTGCCAGGGTCGAAGGTCAGCTTTGCTTCAAGCCACACTGCAGTTTCAAAACTACTTTACATTTAAACATGAATTAATCCTCTCTACTATATGATTAATAGAATAAAATGCATTATATACTATGTTGCTTATAAACTAGCATTTATCATGTATTCAGATACACATTTTTCTAACATTTTCCCCCCTATTAATACTTTTTATTCTATTTTGAAGTATGCATAGTGTCATTTCATTTCCCAACTTCTTCCAATTAGGATTTTCAGCTAGGTGAGTCATTTAATCTATACTTCAGAAAAAATGTCATCTGAGATCAATCTCTCAATCTCAATATCTTGGTACAAAGTTTCAGTAACAGATACATCAATAAAATCTTTGATTAATCTTTTCATGCAGGGAATTCCACAGCAAACACATGCTCCTATTAGGACTATACCCACACAAATGGCAATCAGAATATTCATTAGGATGGAACCCCACCCCCCAAATAGATTCTGGAAAAAGTCTGTCAGTGGGTTTGGGCCTGGTTCAGTCATGGCTGATACTTGCTGAATTACCTCTAGGTGGTTGTAAATTTCATGCCTGTTATCTGGTATGTACGCACAGCATTCTTCTTTGATAAGCGCGCATGTACCACCTCTCGCTGCTAGGGTGAAGTCAAGAGCCATTCGATTTTGTAGCACAACAGTTCTCATTGCATTCAGTTCATCAGTCACCAGTTCTAGGGCAGAAAAAGTTGCATTACTCATTACTTCGAGAAGTTTCGACAACTTCCTCAGTTCCCAGATCGATTTGACTGCTCCATAGGCTGGGAATATTCCTGCCCAGGATATAACACTGTCACTCAAGTCCATATGAGTCAATTTGCTTTTGTCTTTCACGGCATTATGATCTTTCCAGCCAGCTTTGATCTTTCCGACTGGATTTACAGGTTTTTCAACTGGACCTTCAGGTTTTCGAGCTGCTTCTCTCACGTTTCGTACCTTACCCAAAGGTAATTCTGCAGTATGTCTTATTGCCGGAACCAAATAACCCAAAAAACAACTGCCGGACCAATTCTCAGGTAACTATTTATATGCCTTTTTCCCACAAATAAAATAACAGTTTTCTACTTTAGTACTAATACGCATCAGCCCAGCATGAAAGATTTTCTGATCTTTAACTGACAATTGTTTAAACAAAATTGGATTCTTGCGAATGTCATTCATGGTTGTTTTCAATGAGTTCAAATATGAGTCATAATTAGTATTGCAAAAAGTATTGCCATTACTATTCTTAATATAACATCGGTAAGATATGGTTATATTACAATTGCTCCAGCCCACCTGGAGGGTATCATTTTTATAAAAACATACAACTCCTTTTTGTGTGACAGGTAAAAATAAAGCTATTTTGTCCTGTGATCTCACAGTTCCTGTATCAAAGAGTAAATTCTCCCAAGTCTCATTTATCCCCAAAGGGACAGTGGACATTATCAGTCCTCCATATGCTGTTGGTATAGCTGTACAAACCCAGCAATTTGAAATGTTCATAGTCTCTGCATATACACGTTTCATGGCTAGGTATGTGTTAAAATTTGGATGCCAGTCTACAGACGTTTCATCACGCCTTCCCACTTTCACTTGTGTGGTTGTGTGTAGGATAAACCACAACAAGAGGAAAATTGTCACAATTACAGTCAATAAATGTACACTCAACAAAATGATTATGCAACATCTCTGGGGTTGATCTAAATTTCTATTCGCTTTGTTTTTGGCCATCTCGGTCTGGTTGTATATCAGTCACAAGGTTTTCATCAAGTTGAAAGTTCTTTACCGGTTTACAATGTGTCAAATGAACCCAGGACGTCCTCTCGGCCACTCTAACTGCAGTAGGCATTGCCAACAGAACCTGGAACGGTCCCTCCCACTTTGGACTCGCCCAAATCTTCCTTTTCATCACTTTCAGCCACACAAATGTCCCAGGGGCCAAGACTGCTTCCACCAGTCTGGTCTGTTCCTTATCTGAAAAAGAGTTAAACTGCAAAACAGATTTATTTGTTAACAGTTTCCTCATATAACTAGCTAATGAACTGTCAGCCTCTTGCTCTGCAGGCATGAGAGCTTTCCACTGAGGCACATAATATGCTCTCCCAAAAACCATTTCAAAGGGGGTCAAACCCTTTACATTTGGAACCGTTCTCATACTCAGCAGTGCCAAAGGCAGACAGTATATCCAATTCTTTTGGGTCTCCTCTACTAGCTTCCTAAGCTTATTTTTGAGGGTACCATTGTACCTTTCCACCAGTCCTGCTGACTGTGGGTGGTAGGCACAATGGTTTTTTAAGGAGATACCAAAAAATCTGGATTGTCTGATTCACAAAATGAGTGCCGTTGTCACTATAAATCCTTTCCGGAATGCCAAATCTAGGGATTATCTCTTTTATCAGGGCTTTCGCCACTGTTGCTGCATCCGGGTTTTTGGTTGGAAAAGCTTCTACCCATTTAGAAAACATGTCTACAATAACTAAACAAAACCTTTTCCCTTCACACTTATTCAATTCTATAAAATCCATACAAATAGTATGGAACGGGTATGGTGGTATAGGAAAACTTCCTTGCTTGGTTTTAAATGCCCCTTGTGCATGGTGCTTGTTACAAGTATGACAAGCTGCACGAAATTTTTGTGTATAATTTGTGAATCCATATGTTTGGAATATTCAGTTTACTAACTGTACCATCCCCCCTTTTGAGACATGGCACTGCCCATGGCTCAACAAAGCTGCATATCTAAATAAATTACACGGCTATATCGGTTTTCTCTCTTTGGAAATATGCAGTCCATTCTCAAGAATTGTGCCTCGTTTTACCCATTTTTGTTTTTCTGCTTTTGTAGTAAGAGTCTGCATTGTTTTTAACATGTCTAAATCTAAAATCTCAGAGGGTTGTAATTCCTCATTCAAAAGTAAAGTTTCTGAGTCTGAGGCTGCTTGCTTTGCAGCTGCATCAGCTCGTGCATTGCCTTTTGAAATCTTATCCTGCTGTTTCGTATGAGCTACACATTTACAAATAGCTACTTTGGTAGGTAACTGAATAGATTCTAATAATTCCAAAATAAATTGTGCATGATTAATAGGTTTTCCACAAGATGTTATCATTCCTCTATTTTTCCATTGTTGTGCAAATACATGTACTGTAGAAAAAGCATACTGACTATCAGTATATATGTTTACACACTTGTTTTTTGCTAAAGTACATGCCCTCGTCAAAGCTATCAATTCTGCTGCTTGTGCAGATAAGTTGTGTGGTAAGGATTGAGCTTCTAAAATTTCAGTGTCTGTAACTACTGCATACCCTACCAGATTCTTCCCTGTAGGACCCCTTCTGCATGAGCCGTCCACGTAATATGTCACCTCGGCATTATCCAAGGGCATATCTGTGAGATCTTGTCTAGGTAAAGCTAACTGTTCAATTTCCTGCAGGCAGCTGTGTGGTGTGCCCTCCACAGGAGCTGGAAGTAATGTTGATGGATTTAATGTCGTACATCATTCAATTGTCATATGAGGTTGGCTCAGCAGTATAGTCATACATGAAAGGTGTCTAGCAGGCGAAAGGTATGCCACTTTTTCCTGCAGTAAAATTATTGCAACTGCATGAGGCACTCTCAATGTGAGAGGGTGGAATAACACCACTGAGGCTGAAGCCTGTAAGGCCATTGCAGCTGCAACTACTGCTTGTACACAGTGAGGCAAAGATCGCGCCACTGGATCTAACTGTGATGAATAATAGGCTATGTTGTTGCGTCAATACTGACATCATATATCCTTGCTTACAATCTACGGTCTGAAAGAATCATTTATGATAATTTGGAAGTCCTAAAACTAATGAAGAAGCTATCAACTGCTTCAAGGGTTGGGAAGGTGGCCTAATGGTTAAGGTGTTTGCCTTACAAACACAAGGTGCAGGGTTTGAGTCTCACAAGGGATAATTGGCTAGGCTTAGAAATGACTCACAAGGGCAGTTAGCTTAGTACTAACCTATGAACCTGCAGAAAGCCATTTCTAATTCAGGTGTCCACTGTAAGATATCTTGTGCTGCCATTGGTGTCTTATATATCAAGTCAATCAGTGGAGCAGATTCCAAAGCATAAGTTGGTATCCAGCTCCAACAAAAATTAGTTGTACCCAAGAAGGACATAATTTCCTTCTTGGTTGTTGGTTTGGGTGCTTGCAAGATTGCTGTTTTTCTTTCCTCATCCAATATTCTACCTTCATTGGATATTACATATCCCAAGTATCAAACTTGTTTTCTCCAAAGTTGTAACTTACTTTTGTTTACTTTGTGTCCTTGTGTTGCTAAAAAATTCAATAATGCTATAGTATCTTCCCTGCACTGTTTCTGGGTGGGGGCTGCTAGCAAGATGTCATCTACATAAAGTAGAATTTGACTACCTCCCGGTGGGGTAAACCCTGCCAGATTGCTAGCCATTTCTTGTGCAAATATTGTTGGGCTCTCACAATATCCCTGTGGTAGTCGAGTATACATATACCTTTTACCCTGAAATGTAAATGCAAACCAATATTGACTATCAGGATGTATAGGTATTGAAAAGAAAGCATTGCTGATATCTACCACAGAGAAATACTTCTGTTGCAGTTCTAAATCGTTTAACAAAGTATGTGGGTCTGGCACCGTAGGTGCTCTAGGTATTACTGCATTATTTACAGCTTGTAAATCTTGTACCATTCGCCATTCCCCGTTTGCTTTTTTAACAGGAAATAGGGGTGTATTACATGGTGAATCAGGAGATTCTACCAGTACTCCTTCTTTGAGTAATGCTGCTATTATAGGCTTAATTCCTATTTCTGCATCCTTTCTCAAAGGGTATTGTCTTTTCTGTGGTCTAAAAGCTGACTTTGGGGTTATTGTAACTGGTCCTGCTGTTCGAATAAGTCCTACATTTGACTTGCCTGTTGACCAAAGAGTTGTTGGAATTTCACATAAGGCCTTTTCTTCTTCTTCTAATAAGAACGCTAATCAGCTGTCCTCACTAGATTGCAAGTGTACAGCTGGATGTGTCTGTGTCAACCAATTCAGTTTTTGTTTTTGTATCCCTTGTTCTGATAGTTCTAAATCAGTCTGTTTCTCCCATCTTGTTACTTTCTCTCCTAAGTCTGCCCATTTTACACTTTTGTTCTTTGTCAAGCTGACATGTGGTAATCAATTTAATCTATATAATGCAAGGAATTCTTGAGGTAATGAACAGCTAACTACACTGTTCCCCTCAGTATCCCATTACAAAGTACGCAATACTAATCTAGTTGCTCAATTTCGGAACAATTCTTGCTCATACTCTCTATCAGGTCCTGGTGTAGTACAGTAGTATAGAGTACAGTGTAACAAATGCTGTTGATCAGTGTCAAGGGAGGGGGCTTTACTGATGGCTACATTCATCAGTTCCTCGGTTACTGCCCCTGGGCCAGTCGTGACTAGGTCCTGGCTGTACCAGTAAAAAGTTTCACCCTCCGATTGCACTGCAAAGGTATCCATTTGTCTCTGTGCCTCCATACCTTGTACAGTTGGAACTACTGCTATGCCAAATATCTGCATAAGGTCCCTGCCCAATAGGTTCACTAGACACTTTGCAGAAACAACAATTTTACTTCTCTGGGTCATACCTGAAACAGGGTCAGTTATCGCTATATCATGGGAAAGTGGTTCCCTATACAGCTGTCCGTTTGCTGCTTTCACTAGTATTTAATCTGGTGATTCGGAATGTTCTGGTAACTTGGAGGGATGTATCAAAGTCCGTGACGCTCCTGAGTCACACAGGAATTTGACTTCCCTTCCCTCCACCAAAAGTGTAACTTCTGGTTTCGTATCTGCTAAGTAGAGCTCTACACTCAATAATGCTAAGTCCAAAATTTCACTTTCTTCATCCTCCATATCTACTTGCACTTCCTCTACTCCTTCTATCACATTTACATTTGTCTTCTGTTTATTAACTTTTCCTGATGATTTCTTACTTTCACATGATGTATCTTTACTATCATATAGTCAGTCCTCATCTCCCTTATCTTCTGAAATTACCTTTTTGTTTTGCTTACAATCCCTTGCTAGATGTCCCTTTTTCCCGCACTTGAAGCATTCACCTCTCTTTTTTCTCTCTTCAAAATCTTCTGATTGTTTGTCAGACTGTTTGTTTCCCTGGGCATTCTTCTTGCCCTTTTTACCTGACTGTAATACAAACACTTCAGCTCCGTTTTCAGCAGTGAAGACTTGCGCCTTCTTTTTCTTTTTACTATTAAAATGTCTTTCAGCATGTCTAGCGTATTAGAGTAAGGCTTGTAGCCTCCCTGTTCGATGGTCTATCATATGCTTCGTAATGAAGCTACTAATAGGTGCAATGCAACCTTTCAAAAATGCATTTTTCATTTGTTGTTCATATGGGGAATCATTTGTTTGGTTCTCAGGAACCGACATACCGCTATGATTATTAAAACATTCTAATAATCTAGCATAGTACCCATCTATTGTCTCATTTTCCTGTTGTATGCATTGATTAATGCAAGTCCAGTCTGCTCTAGGTTTCCATTTCTCAGAGATTTGGTCTGTTAGACCTTTCACTCTGTTGTCTAACTCTGCGTCACTATGTGGGAGTGGTCTAAGCTCTGCATTACGAGGATTCCAGGTGCCACAAATCATGTGCCAATCTGGACCTATAATTTGTCTTTCCACTTTTTCTACTTCTTCCCCATTCAAGTGGTAACTCAACCTCATGCCTTGTAAATCTTCTAAAAATTTCGTAAAATTAACTTTCGGATGGGGGATTCCCTCAGTAGCCTTCCGGATATCCTCCGGTGTCCATGGTCTATATACTAAGAGTGTTGGGTTTTGCCCTTCCTGTCCTGCCTGAGGATTTGGAACTTCTATAAGTGGGCATATTTCTTCCTCACTCTCATCCTGTAGGTTTCTCTCTAATTGATATGATTCTGTGTCCCTATGTGTTTTACATGTTCAGGGCCTAGTTTCAATAGGATCTCTAACAAATGGTTGTGGTCTTGCTGAAACTTCAGGATAATGTGAAGGCGGAACAGCCTGTCCACTCGCTTCATATCCTGAAAAGGGTAAGGGAGGGGGCAAGGGAGGAGGAGGAGGAGCTGTCGCTATTACCAAGTTATTATCTTCTTTATCTAAAAACAATGTTTTTTAATTTTTAGCTTCTGTTCTCTACGATTTACTTCCTCAATCCACCTGTGTGCCTGAGGAATGCCTAATTGGCGTTGCTTTTTTGCCTGACCTCCCGCATCAGATTTAAGCTGTTTAAGGAGTTTAACTAGTGAAGTTTTATCTAGTTTACCATCAAATTCATATTTGTTAACCCATTTCGTATAATACCTAACGTTATCGGAACGTTGTGATTGCATGTATTTTGCGTCTTCGGTTAGGGGCGAATCTCGCGATGTTTTAGTGCACTGATTACCCATGGCAAAGAAAATGTTACGTAACCCCTTTTTATCATGTGATATCAAATTCTCAGTTCCTGTTCGCAGTGTATCTAGAATAACTGCCTACCTTATTCTGTTACCCTGATCTATGACCAAATATACAGTACTTCCTTTTGTCCCTGATCTGCAAAACAAATCTTGACAACAATATACTGTAACCTAGTCCCTGATCTAAAACAGAAAAAAGGCAAATTCTTCCTACCTTAGCTTCCGGTATTGAACAGTCCAATGTCCGCTCTTCGGCCACAGATCAGAAAGTGGCCAGCCTCTTTAAACGACAATTCAGTCGGAGGTCTTTTCACCCAAGAAGAACCATTTCGGTAACTTCTCCTGCGCAGTATTCGACCACCGGTAGACTCTGATCTGCAGCTGTCTGAGAGAATTTCTGGTCCGAAGGACCAAACTGTTAAATAAAATCAAGAATTCAATACACAGGAGGTTCAGATTCAAAAGTTTACCAGTGTACACCAGGAGGCAAAAAACGTACAAGTACAAAATTTTGTCTGACATGAAATAGGAAGCACACAATTTTATATAGGTTTAATATTCAAGCTGTGCCCACCTTACTGACGTGGTATGTCACAGGGCATCTACATCACTTTAGCTTACAGTCCTCTATTCATTAAATCTGCTGATGCTGTATATTTTAAAAAAGTTTTCCTCTGGTTACAATACGGCTTTGCTATCCACCTGTTCAGACATAATGTCTCTCTGTAAAGTTACTTCTTCAAGGTTTCATATCAGTTCGAATACAATAGCAGATTCAGTCTTTTAATACACATCTTTGTTCTCTGTTACACTTTCTCACACAGCTGTGTGCTATCTCAGTAATACATATACAAGGCAAAATCATCCCAGCAGGAAAGAGCAGAAGATTTCATTATTTCACACATTTAATTTCCTGACCCAGCAGATAATCACTTGTGAAAAGCATAAACATTAAAACTTGCTAAGCTGGCATCTGCCAGAGTCGAAGGTCAGCTTTGCTTCAAGCCACACTGCGGTTTCAAAACTATTTTACATTTAAACATGAATTAATCCTCTCTACTATATGATTAATAGAATAAAATGCATTATATACTACTTTGCTTATAAACTAGCATTTATCATATATTCAAATACACATTTTTCTAACACTCCGCCCTCAAAATTCACGCCTCAGCTATTTCAGCTCCTTATAACACAGAACCTCCAGTCTTCTCTCATCCACTGCTCAAGCTGTTCCTCAAAGGGGCCAAAAATTGAAGACCACCCAGGAGAGCTCCAGCTCCAGCCTGGGACCTTAACTTTGTATTGGAGAAACTCACTTTTCCTCTTTTCGAGCCAGCTGCTACTGCAGATTTAAAATTCCTTTCTTGGAAAACAGCTTTCCTTTTAGTAATCACTTCAGCAAGAAGGGTATCTGAAAGTTTTGACTCTGTTTTTTTCAGTTAGTGCTAGCTAGATTTTATTGCCTGTTAGAATTCCTGCATAGACAGTAATTGCAGTCGGGAGTAGTCTCATTCATTGATTTTCTGTCACTGCCTATTTAAGTGGTACATTTTGGAATATTTTCTGCTTAAAACCTGAGCTTTGGCCGGCTAACATCTAGCTGTATTCAACTGGACTTATAAAAGAATGTAAGTACCTTTTATCTGCACTTTTTCAAATAATACAGCATTTTAATTGATTTATTTGTGTTGCATTGAATATTAACTGAACTGAAAGTTTTGACTCTGTTTTTTCAGTTAGTTCTCCATCCACCCTCCCTGGTTTTGTTTTGGTGTTAATCTTGGTGGCTTTGAAACTGCCCGCCCCTCTTGTAAATTTGTGCTTGGATACTCCTTCTGGCCCATCACATTTGCTCACTCAGCTGAGTGCAGTGAGATCATATTCTGATTTCAGGCACTCCTACTGTGTACAAAGAGAGCATCTGGGAAAGAAAAAAAAAATAAGCTTGTTTCTTGCCTTTCCTGTAAGTGGTCTAGAGTCTAGGCTGTTTGTAGGCTTCTGAGCCCCCAAGCCTTTCTGTGTTGGAAGAAAGCCTTCTAGCTTAATTTTGTTTCTTAGTACTAGCCAGTTTTCTAGTTTCAGCACTCAAATCTGTTTCTTTGAGCTCAGCACTTGTTCTGAACTCGTTGTAAGCACTAAATAAGCTGCAAATCACTACAGCACTCAACTTTCCTCACTTGTCTAGAGGAAAGAAGTTTTTAGTAGGTAATAAATAAGCACTTATCCAGGCATGTCTAAGCGTCAGCTCACGGTTATTTCCCCTGTCCACCTGATGAATCTGGGAATCTTGGGGCAATGCAGCAATTGCCTCATGTACACAGACAACCCTCTCCTCCTACCACCCAACACTACAACCTGTGAGAGATGCACTTATATAGCCAAACTAGAAGCAAAGCTCTCTTCACCCAAGACTGGACTAGACAGTCAAGAGGAGAAGGTAAACACTTGCACCACACCACACTCATCACATAGTCCCTCAAAACCTACACCACCAAAGCATACACATAGAAATATAAAACACACACCTGCATTCATGGAGGCTCTCAATAAAAACCTGTCCAAGCATCAGGGACCTCCAAAGCAGAAATGCTAGCAAACTTCACCCCCCAACACAACCCAAATGACACATAGCCCACAAACTCAGTGTGCCACTCAAGCACAACCCATAAGGCATAACAATGTACCCAACATTGTAGTCATAGGTGACTCTATAGTCAGGCACACTGATTTTCCACTCACCAGGCTAAATAAGCAGAAAGTTACTGTCAGCTGTCTGTCAGGTGCCAGGATCCATCACATGATGCACGCACATAGGTCACTCCACAACAAGTACAAATATGACACTGTCATTGTCCATGTTGGTGTGAATGACCTGAGAAGTACCTCCCTGGACTACATTAAAAGAGACATGGAGGAGCTCTCTGATCTTGTAGCCCAGGCAAGTATGACCCTAACCCTGAGTAGCATCCTGCCATCACCCAGAATGATACCACAGAACAAGGACAAAATGATTGACTTCAAGAATTGGCTAAGCATCTGGTGTCATTCTAAGGGGATCCAGTATTTGTCTGCCTGGGATGACATGATCGACAGACCACGATGCTTTGCCAGAGATGGCCTGCACCTGTCGCCCTTGGGATTCCGGATACTGGCTAAGGCACTTGCCACCCCTATAGTGCCTTTTTTAAGCAAGGCTCAAATGACAAATTTACCACCATAACAGGTGCAAGAAAGCAAAATCTGAGGGTAATGCTACTCGATGCTAGAAGTCTAAACCTCAAAATGCACTCACTTATGGCACTTTAAAATGGAGAACATCGACTTCTGTGCAGTGACAGAGACCTGGTTCAAAGCTCCAGAGAGCACCCCTGCATTACCAGGCTATAATTCATACCTTACATTTTGGCCACCTAACCCAGAACGAAGCACTAAAGGTGGAGGCGTGTCCATATTAATTAAGGCTATCCACACCTACAGGCTAGTTGCACAGCATAATGCATCCGAGATTATCCAAGTGCAACTAACTCTGGGCAAGGCCACAATCCAAATTTTAGCTTGCTACAGACCCCCCACCATGCCCAGGATTCCCACTCCTCATTTCTTGATACACTGGAAAGTATTAGGGTACAACACAACACAACACCCTAATAATGGGCGATTTCAACTACCCCACCACTAACTGGGAAAACTACTCATGTACCAACTCTTTTGCTCAACGTTTTCTGGAATTCATAAATTCCAACACCTTGGATCAACTTATTCACACCCCCACCAGGGGCAGCAATATCCTAGACCTGATCATTACCAACATGGGCCACTGATGTTCCTCACCAGAGGTCAATTCCTTGTTGGTCAGATCCGACCACAAGCTAATCACCCTAGACATCCACATCCCATCCCCACACCCAGTTAGGAAATTCACCGTAAAAAACTTCTCCAAAGCCAACTTCACACTTCTTAATACAGAAGTGGCAAACTTCATGAGACCCATGCAGATGGACAATAGAGGTACGACTGCTGAATCCTACACAAATGCAATTTATAAGCACTTACACGAGTGCATGGATCATGCTGTCCCTAATAGAACTAAGATGCTATCCTCCAAAAAAAGGAAACCAATCTGGTGGTCCTCTGCCATAAACAAACTCTACAACAGAAGAAAGAAACTGATGCAAAAAAAGAGTAAAATCCCATGACTGAAGGAACTCCCTGGTCAACCTCAGTAAGAAGCTGAGATCCCTCATAAAATCCTCCAAAGCTAGTTACGAAAACAAAATTGCCACTGACTGTAAAGACAGCCACAAAACATTCTATAGCTATGTCAGGAACCTCAATGGCAACACTCAGATCTGCTCTGAGTTACAGCACAATGGCACTAAATATACAGAACCAACTGATATTGCCAACATCCTTGCAGATAAGTTCAGTGCTAATGTTAACCCCCTCTCACCCCCTAGAGGGCCCATCTCTATACCAGATGAATGCAAAGTTCCTGTAATCATGGCTTCACAGGTAAAAAACACACTCTCCAAAGCCAAGAACACAGCATCCATGGGACCTGACAATATCCCAGGCTGCATTCTACACGAATTACAGAATGAACTGGCACCCTACCTAAGTACCATGTTCAGTCATAGCCTCACCTCAGGCTTGTGCCCACTGAATAGTGTACCACTATGGTTATCCCACTCCACAAAGGGGGAGCCACGATGGACCCTGGGAACTACTGCCTCATTAGCCTGTTGAGCCTGGTCTGCAAGGCCATGGAACATATCA
>NC_056732.1:566586069-566731069 GCF_019279795.1 Protopterus annectens
GCTTCAGCTACTGGGAAAATGCTTTTAGTGCAGTTACAGGATTTCATTTCAAAGTTGTCTGACATGTTTTTTTTATTTAAACGGTCTAAGATTTTCTGGTTTTAGACTCTTAGGACATTTGCAACTCAGTGGGTTTGTTTCCAGGTTGTAACTGTCCAAAGCAGTGCTGTTGTGCGAAATGAGGGAAACTGTCTTTATAAATGTATGTCTGCATGAGTACATGCATGAATAAGCAACACTACTGCTGACCATATGAAAAATAATTACCAGCAAACGGAGAAGGGCACGTAGCAACAAGCATGAAACAAATACACAATTGCCTAGGCTGGTATAATCATTCCACTAAGTTTCACAAAAAACAAGCACATACTAAAGGAGAAATAATTTCACTGCTACATAGGCTGCAGATCTGAGTGTGACTGGACTACATTTCTGGCTGAGGCTAAACCAGTCAATCAGCTAATGTAAAAGCCTATGGGTGGGGGAAGATACAAACAAAAGGACAAACTGTCAAGATTATAGAGAATGACCATCCTCCACTGAAGTTTGTGTAATCTGTCCAACTGTATGCTAACAAGCTGCTGTGAAAATCCTGCCTCTGTGTGAGCATGTGACTTACACAGTACTAAAATATAAGCAAAGTGACAACTGCGGCGGTGGTGCTGCGGTAGCGTTGTCTCCTCCCAGTAAGACGTTGTCCTGTTCTATTCTCGGCTAAAGTGTCTTCTGTGTGGAGACATGCATGAATTGGTGTACCTTCATTGAAGGTTGTGCATCAGAGCTGACAACTCGGCACGTAAAAAACTACTGCTAATCATTAGCGGACCGGAGTTCCGCTGTGGCAACCCCTAACCAGGAAAAGCCGAAAGATACAACAACTCTAGCAAGCAGCTGAATTTAGAAACAAGCCAGTGCCCTTTTAAAAAATAAATATTTAATTAAAATTCAATGTTGTGGTAGCTCTGCAGCCAATGGGCCTTAGGCAGCAGCCTATGTCACCTAATGCTGGATTTTGCTCTGTTCCCATACTTTTAAGACTCTAGAGATGGCAGAGTACTTTAATTTTAATTTCTTTTGTTTTTGTTTTGGAACTCTCCCTCACAGTTACAAAGATGTAGGAAATTCAGATTTTTTCAGTTTATGCTGGTCTAGAGATGAACACATGTTTTAGCCAGTCAGGACTCTGGACTGCCTTATTTCATCTACCTTTATTGAGCAGGCATTATATCTTGTTACAAGCAGCTTGTTTTGACATTTTCTTTATTTCCTGCCTTCCTCCCATCCTTTTAAGGATCTGGAGTTGAAAGAGTGTTTTTATTTTTATTTTGCTGCTCTCCCCTATCTTTACAAAGCTTTAGGGAACTCCAGTTGTCTCAGTTTTGGATGATCTAGTGACAGACACATGTTTTAGCCAAAGCCAGATCCAGCACTAGGTGACCAAGGCAGTCCCCTAGGGCCCATTGGCAGGGAGGGGGCCTGCTTGCCAAGGGACTGTCATATTTACTTTTTTAACTACAAAAAAAAAAATTACATGTTTTTAGGGTGTACTTTAAGAATGCCTTCTGCATCTGGTTGCACATACCTGTTATATCTGTGCATGTGTCATTGTCACACAGACCTCCTGTTCTTCCTTTCCACCAGTGAATTTAAATACAAGAGGGTGTTCTGTTCCTGTGCTGCTTCTGCAGAAAGTAGACTCACTCCTGAATGAATTGGGATTACATTCACAGGCAAGTACGGTTGTGTGTGTGTGTGTGTGTGTGTGTGTGTGTGTGTGTGTGTGTGTGTGTGTGTGTGTGTGTGTGTGTGTGTGTGTGTGTGTGTGTGTGTGTGTGTGTGTGTGTAAGACAGATGTTATTTGACATTACAGAGATCCTTTTGTGCCAGAATGCGGGACATTGTTATCACCATATGCTCAACAGACAATGCTGATGTAATCATCTATATCAGATTATTGCATATCCTACCAGGCCATTATCAAACACTCACCTTAGGTTCATAGGAAGTTACTAGGTAGAGGACTGATGACTGGTATAATTTAGGGTATGTCTGGAGGGGATGGGGGGGGGTGAAGTTTGCCCAAACTGTCTGGTAGCATGTTGGCGATGTTCTCTGGGTCATTTTGAGTGGTACTGTCCACTACTAGTTGGTCACAAAGCTGGGCTTTCACTTTTAGATGTCTGATATCACTAAAGAATGCCTCCTGATTATCTTTAGCAAGGGATGCTTCTTTAGGTTTGTACGTGGCTTTAGAGGACTTTTCAAGATAGCTACTTTCCATGTTCAGGCTGTGAAAGGTGTCCTTCCTCTGCTGGGTCAGGTCCCTCTTGTTCTTAGACATTACTTTCTTCCACTTGTTGTTGTATAACCTATGTATGCTTGATGCCCACTAGGGTGGCTTGTTTTCTGTGAGGAAGTTGTTTTGATCCAGTCACGTTCATTAACTCTCTATATTTGTATAGCTGCTTATACAGGCCATTTGTGTACAGCTCTGTATAGAAATCATTGTTGACAGTGGTCACATGGGGTTTGCAACTCTTTATAGCATTGGGTAGGAGCCTATAGTTTGCTTTGGAGAAATGTTTCATCCTTTCTGCTCTTCAGGGGGAGTCAGGCATGATTGTGAATGTGAACGAGACTGAATTGTGATTTGACTTGACCAGGGAGGGAGGTAGCACACAGGGGTCATTAGAGAGAACCACTATGTTGGTCAGTACTAAGTCTAGCACACTCAGGCCCCTTGTGGGGGTGCAGACTATCTGTTACACAGCATGTGTATTAACAAAGTCCAGGAACCTTAGGGTGAGTGTGCTTCTGCACATATATGATTCCAAACCAATGAAAGGATAGCTGAAATCACTCATGACCAAGGTGTTTGTCTAGTCAGTGACTCAGTTAGGTCCAAGTAGGCAGAGTGGTCCTTGTGGTTCAGGGTGAAGGACCTATAGCTATCAATGATATGGAAGAAGTTTTTACATACCGTTAGTTGGAACTGCAGTAGCACTACAGAGTCATACTCTTTGACCAGTTTTGCAGTGTATTTGTCTTTAATGAAGATTTACACATCTCTATAGGTTCATAGGTGTGTACTAGGCTAATGGCCCTGGAGCCTTTACAAGCCTAGCCCATAGGATTACCCTGGCATTGTGCCACCTGACCTTAGTTCCCAGCACCTCTGTCAAGTAGAGCCACTGGAGTGATCCCTGGAGTGAATTTTCTATTTCCCATCCACTCATCAAGATTTGTCTTGAAGAGGGCCAGTGAGGTGCTCTGCTTGACATGTATGGGAAGTCTATTCCATAGCATGGACAGTCTCTGTGTTATGAACCTGTCCCTCCAGCTTGTTCTGTTGATTGTGGTAATGAGGTTGAGGTCTCTGGAGTGTGTAGTTTTGATTTGTGAACATGTGGAAGGCACTGTACCCCTGCATTGCTAGGGTGCTCTCTGTGGCCCTGGCCCATGTCTATGTGACTGCACCGACATGGACATCTGCCAAGGTACGGAGATCTTACAGTGAGTACAGTTTGATTTACAGTCCATGCATTAAGCAGCATAACATTCAGTTTATCTGTGGTGGATACTTTTACTTTGGGACTTTACTTCTGACATTGCCTAAAAAGGTCACTATGGGGGAGGCAAGCACCTTCATATAGTACAGTGAGGTACATCTCCAGTCATTCACTGCAACATGGACTATGACAGAGTCATAACTGTAATTGCTGTTGAGAGACTTGAGTGCATGTGTGAACTGGTGGACCCTGGCACCTGTCAGGCAACTGACTATGACCTTCTCCTTGTCCTTCCTGGTGAGGGGGACAGCTGTGTCTCTCGCTATGGAGTGGAGTCACTTATAAGCAAGACATTTGGTTTTGAGGTGTTTTGCCTGAGGGGCTTATTGGCTGAGACACTTGTGTGTATTGTTATGTGTAGTGGATTCTTTTGGGTCTGCACTATGTGCAGTAGATTAGCACCTGGGTGGTCTCCGATCTTTAGTTAGGTTTCTAGCGAGTACCTCAGCATATGTGGGTTTATGTGTTGTGAGCTTATGTGCAACAGGTGAATTCTGTGTGCTGACAACGTTTGGTATCTGGTTTGTTGTTATGTGAGAGAATTGATTCCAAATTCATAGTAAAGATACAGCTCTCACATGTTGTATTAGATTGTTTTAGCAGTAACTGGTTGTCAGTATACATGCAGCAATTGCTCTGCTGCCTCAGGATGTCTATGTAAATCAGGCTGCTTGGAAAGATGGTGGGAAACTGTGTGTCCATTATTGAAGGTATATACTGTAATAAGTAGTGGGTAGTGGGCTAGATGAACCAGGTTTTGGTGTAAGACTAACAAAATGTGTCTATTCTATGAAGGACTAGGGTTACAAAAATGTGTCAGTGTTTCACAATGCACACCTGAGTTGCTTGCAGGGCAGCAGTGCAAGCTCTGAACAGCTACAGTAAACTGTGTGCAAACACCCTCAAAACACAATGCTGAAATACAAGCAAAATTAAACTATTTTAAACAAGTAGAACAAGGGAAAGGCCAACAGCGAGCCTTATTTCAGCAATCCTCAAGTCAGATGGTTTTTTTGGCTGCACAGTTCTGCCATAAGGGTGCAGGGGGGCATTCATAATGTAAGAGGGATGGTTGTAGAGCTCCAGTGGTACCAAACAGTCAAGATTCACCAAGCCTGAATTGAGTCTATGCTATAAAATGCAGAAGTCCTAGAAATCCAGAGTGCACAAAATCTCAGTCACAATAGAAGAACCAACATTTTAAATAAACCAGCAATTCAGTAGAATACTCCAACAGGAGAGTAGACAACAAACCTTCCTAGTGTGAAATAAGTGGTCTGGAACACAAATGCTTAAACCAGAACTAAGACACTTTCAGAAAACAGACGCAATAAGCCTTCAACCAGCAATTCCCAGCTCAGAAGGGCATAGGCTACCCTCCTCTCCCACCAGAATGTAGACTACAAACCTTCGTAATGTAAGACAACTGGCCTGAAGCCCAAGTCCTTAAACCAAAAGTAATAGACTTAGAATCACAGTTACAATGTAATGCGATACCAAACAGAAGTCAGTGATATGTGTATTATTCTAAACACATACATCATGTCATGGTTAGTAGACCCTGTGTTATCTTGATGAGAAATCCCTGTGGTATATCCAGCTGTTGCATATGTCTGGTGAGGTTCCTGCAAAAGACAGCATTATACTGTATTACTGTTCTGATGAGTTTGACTACAGTGCTGTTATACAATTCTGAGATCTGCATGTGATGGCATGTTTTATGATGTGCACCATATGTATGTACTGGAAAACATTAAAGAGAAAGGTTATAAAGTAATGAAGCACATTGCAGTTCTTGACTTCACAACCCTTACAAGAGAATACACTAGAAAGTACTGTCATAATGATGCTATCCACTGTAACATTTGGCAAGACAAATATAACTGACAGTTACAATTATCAGTTCAACAACACAAATGCAGAAATACTAGGCACTAATGTAGCTATGCACAATGTGCATCAGACACAAAGATTCTGTATACCTGAATCCAAAAGAAAGAAAAGTGGGATACAGCACAGTTATCATCACTTGCACAGGGTGCTAGGGGTGGCAGGAGGGTTAGGCTGACACAAAAGGATGGTGAATATGTATGAGGGAGAAAGTGAAGCAGGTAGGCCATGTGTGTGTCTGTAGGGGTCCTCCATGTGAAAGTAATGTGTGAGAGTCTGCATGAACACACCCAAGCTCAGTGCTAACTCTACATCTTGGTATGTTGGACACATGTGAGCTGTGCATGGTAGAGGTAGCAGTTCATCATTGTCACCCCAACCATGGGAACTGTCTCTGCCAGGAGTTGCACTGGCACCACCATGCCCAATAGATGCAGATGCTGCTACCTGAATGTAACCAATGTCTGTTGGACATGCTACCTTCACAGGAATGCCCAGGACCATGACCCCATGGCCTACCATGTCTAGGTGTAGACAGCATAGTCCCCGATGGACCAGCAGAAGTACTGCCACTACAGGAGCATGATCAGGCGCTCCTAAGTTGGCTCTCAGCAGATGTTGTGGCTGACCTACACCCATGAGGATGCTGTTTCCCTTCCCAGCAGATGTTCCATCACAGACACTGCTCATTCCATAACAGATAACCCTTCAGTCCATCACAGGCACCCCTAATTCCAACTTGTCATTCTTCCCATCCAGGGAATTGGCACACAGTGGAGGCAGTCATGCATGTCAGATTGTGCCACATCCACAACCCTGAGCATTTGTGTGGAGTGCCTTTCACAGTGGCCCTAAACATATGATGAGTGACATGGGAAGAGCCACCTGCAGCAGGTGGAGGAGGGATGGCAGGCTCCCTCTGAGCACCCCTATCAACCCTCCTGCATGGCACTTCCCCAACAATTTGTCTACAGCCAGACTCGGGCACTGAAGCTGCAGTAGTCACACTTCCCTGCTCAATGTTATCCCCTCCACCTGTCCTATATATGTGGGCTCATAGTGGACTGCATAGGTGTAGGCCAACTGGCTGTGTCTGGGAAAAAGAAGGGGGTGCCTGGATTTCAAACTATGTGTCAGATTCAACCTGAGCACACCTCAAATGTGCCTCAGTTTTGCCACCATCATCATCAGTGTCTGCTGTGACACTGGCATTAGGTGGCACAGGGACCACACTCCCACTATCATGATCACCTGTGATAAGAAGGGAGAAACAAAGGCATACATTGATACCTGAACTACTATGGTGCAATATATGCTAAACAACTAACAGTGCTACCACCATCACAGGCAGTACAGCAATATACACAACAGGCCTAAAATTACACATTAGATTACAAGAAATGAATCTGCAGTACTGAAATAATTTGATTTGGCTTACAATCTGCAGGAGGCCTACAGTGCTGGATTCCTGATGGTCCTGAAAGAAGTTAAGCAAGACGAAAGGCCAGCATCATCACATTTAACAGTAAGATAGGAGGTACTTGTACTCCTCTCAATCAACATGTTTTCCTTTAACAAGTATGTGGCTGACAAATCCTAACTGAGCTTATCTCTGTGCTAATATTCAATCTCCCCACTTCGAAAAACACAAATGACACAGAAGTAACTTTTATTTCAATTGTTTTACTATACAACAGTATTGAACTAGTCATGTAATAAAGCCTACCTGGAAGCTCTTCCTGGGACTGAGAAAGAGTTGCACCCAATTCAAGGACATATTGTGGGCCACTCCGCTGTGAATTGTCCAGTGTCAGAAGATTCACTAGGAATTCCTCACTGGGGTTGAGAGGTGGTTCTGCAGCAGGCCCACCCCAGGTTGCCCTCTGGTCTCGAGCAACAGCAGCTGAATGTCTCCATGCAGATCTAAGCATAACAGTGGCCCTTTGGCACACCTGCTCATAAGTACGGCTATGGCCACTCATGGCATTTATGTTATCACTGATTTGTTGCCATATCCTCAGCCTCTCTGGCATATTGGAATGACTCCTTCCCAAAAGGAAAGTGGCATGTTGATGTAGCACGTCCACTATTATGGTGTTTTCTGCCTCACTAAAGGGGGTGGGGGTCTCTGCCTCAATGAATTATTTGGTCTTAAAACACAACAGAATGATAATATACATAACTATCACATAACTACAAAGTAACTGTTAACAGATAAAAGGGAGGCAGTCAGTATTACACACTGTAAAAACAAAACACATGTGACATATGTGAAATACTAACAACAGGCAGGATGCAAAACAAGGAAAGTAGCAAGGGCAACATATCTTTGTATGTGCCATGGCAGTGACTCAACTGTGCCACCCTCCAAAAGAACATCCACAGGCACATGAAGCATTTTGCTAATAAAACACATTGAAAATGCTAAACATGTATTCAAAGGACCTGTCCCTGAAACAGAGTAAAAGGCTTTGTTTCACATTATTCATTAATATATTCCAGCATATGTATTATGTCGGTAAAGAAATGACAGCATACCTGCTGGAGTTCAACACTCTTCTGTAAAGATGTCTTGGAAAATAGTTTACTGAACATATAGAGAGTATCCTCACCATCAGTTTGGCTAGCTACACATTTGCCTTTTTACAATGGAGTAGATTATTAATAGACTGTATCTGTCTAGGCTGTGATTCAAACATGCTAATTACAACATAAGCAGCTGAACTGCATGCTAATAAATCAATCTGACAATCAAATTCACGAGGGTATAAAGCACCCATTTAAACTTCATGCTGTATTTTTCTGTGGATTTCAAAAGTAGTGGAGTAGAGACACAGAAAGTCAACACAGATGGAATGTTAGGAGCTGCTGCTGTTTAACTCTATTTGTATGTACTACAGGCTGCAGGCAATGCTGCTGCTGCCTATAGACCTAGGCCAAGACAGAGATGAGTTTTCAGGCCACATTAAACTTATTACAACATACATGTCATGGACATTTTAGAGTGTTACAGGGTGGACAGGAACACAACACAGGAACCCTGTAACCTCTGCTGGCCTCAACTCAGAGCCACAGCCTTCACCTCCCCATTGTTCGCCCTGTGTACTGCTTGCATTGCAGTCAGCCATGACCTAACACTGTGTCAACTGCTGCCTTTACAAGGTAAGTCTTGAACTTGTACTGTATTGTATAATAATATTATGACATAGTCCTTGTATTTCATCACTTGATACAGTAAGTAACTGCAAGGTGGGAGATTTGTACAGAAATTAATATCACATGTTATCGCAGAGACTTATTTGACTTGTATATGTCCATTATTAAGTAGTACACCTCAGGCTTCAAAGATTCACACATTGATTCCTCCCCAAAGTAATGATGATCACTGCATGCCCTCAGTTTAGCAACTTACATTTGAAATGGGAAATCATAACAGAGAAGTTTGAAAGTAATGAGACACATAGCAATTTCCAGCTTCACCACCCTCACAAGATCAAACCAGCAGGATGCAAAACAAGGAGAGTAATAACAGCAATATAGCCTTGTCTGTGCCATAAAAGTAGCTCAGCCTGGGTCCACCCACCTTGAAAGAACATTATAACCTTACGTGTTTCATGACAGGAACCCAACTTTGCTCCCCACCCCCAAAACAGAAGTCTATGCTTGTTTGTGGCATTCATCCTTCCACTAATTTGATAGCAACTGCATATCATATTATCCCGGTGAATATCATCAAACATTTTAAGGTAAATTATATAAACTGGCTTACACACTGCATGTCTCTGAGTACTGGTTAGATAACTGATGAATGACCAAGAAACACAGAAAGGTAGGACACAGCTGTATATTTGCAAGGAATAATCATAGCAAGTTGTTTGACCAGTAAGTGCACCACATGCAAATATATTACATACACTGCATTTACAAATATCAGGTCATGCTTTGATATCAGTGTACATTTAGTTGAACTTGGCTGTATGAGGAATTGCATCATGTATTTGCTGCAAAGGTTTTTGTGGGACAAAGATGAATAAGTCCCCCCTCCTGCTTTGTGAAAGTGCATTCCAGTGAGAGTCAGGATCCAGACCTATGTTGTTATATCTCATGTGTACTAACAGTTTCTACTGTGTATGTCATAGATTGTTTTTCTGCATTTTAACTAATTCTCCAATTTTTATACTTTTTTTTTGGGGGGGGTTACTGTTTGTGCAATGTGCTGCTTAGTAAAAATGGCTTTGGTTATGCTTATTTCATTTGCCCATAGAGCAGCAGTGCATAAACCACACAAATGGGCCAACCACATAGCAGACAGGACACAGACAGCCACACGCATACACCAGATGCATTCAATTACTACTATTGCCATCATGCAAAAACATTTCCCAGCTGCACGTGCTGTCATACAACATGTTGCATGATGGTAAGTGATGCACAACACTTTCAAATGTTGCAAATCCAGAAAGTGCACACAACCAATAAGTGTGATACATGCAGTTGGTGGGAAAACATTATTCTACATTGGTCTTGACCTATGATAGGCATGGTTGATGTTCCTAGAGAGGTTTTGAGATTCTGTGCTCAAAGATGGGGTGTCCAGGAGGCTGAAAGTGTTTTCTGTACTCTTAGTCAATGAACATGGGAACAGGCTGTTGCAGAGGGAATATTGTGGCTCAGATTACAAGGAAGAGATGTGGAATAATCTGGCCCAGGCTCTGAACACTGCTACCAGTATCCTCAGCACTGGTGAACAATGTAGGAACCACTACAGAGAACTCAGGATGAGGAAGAGGGATACCCTTGACCATTGGGATTGAGGAATGTAGGACTGGGGCACCCTACAGATATGTAACTATCACTTACAGAGACTACTTTTTAGAGTTAAAAGCCTGATGTAGTCAAGATTTGTATGCTTAATGATATTCTGTTGTGTTCTGCTTTTTCCGCAGCCATCACAGACTGGGCAGTGAATGTGTGAGCCCATGCCACTAGATTGGCACAGATGCGAGGTGCATGCGGTATGTATGCATTCCAACAGTGGGGTTATTTTAGCAGTAAAAGTTATGACACATTAATTTGTTAAAGCATTCCTTTCTTAGCTGTAATAGGGAAGTATGCATGCATTATTCTGGAGGGCAAAACAACAGTTCATTTTTACAAAGTAGTCATAGATTGTGCCTTCAAAATTCACACTTCCTACTCACCATCCCTGCCAGTTCATCACGGGTGATAAACTCACCTCCTCCACCACTGCACCCGGAGGGAGCCACAGGCCTGTCCTCCAGGGCAGGACTACCTGAGGGACCAGGTAGTGCAGTGGTGGCAGACGGGGTGCTACCAGGTACTGCACCAGATATGTTGGGCAGTGCTGTTGTAGCCAGTCGAGTGGGAGACAGGTGGATCTCATGGGACAGTCCTATCCTTCTCTGCTGTGGGGAAAAACAAAAAATAAAAAAGTAAACAGAACAAAGAAAAAATTAACCCCCCCCCCCCAAAAAAAAAAATTAAAATAATAAACACAAAAAAAAGAGAGAAAAGGGTTGGGGTGAGATTAAAAAGGGATAACATTAGTAACTTTATATATAACATACAAAGCATTGATACAATTATTTTACTCTATTCTGTTACCTTTAATTTTAACACTTCAAAATCCTCTAACAAGTTTATTCCTTACTTTCAAGACTACCTAGTTTATAACAGAGGCACACTATAGTACAAATTGTAGCCACCGATCATTGATGTGTGCATATGTTGCACATATGCTTGTTCCAATTATACTGATTACAGATTACAGAAGGTCATTTGTGCCATTGGTATAGAGGTATGAAGTTACATTCCAATAATGATGAAAACATAACAGTATTGATAATATGGCACCATTGCTTTGAGCTACAGACTAAAGCATGCATAGATTCTTTTACAGTTGGAATATACATGCTCAATTTGATACAACTCCATTAAATACCAACTAAGTGGTCCTTAACTTTTAATATTACAAATTTACTGTACAAATTATTATTATTATTAAAATACTATTTAGACAGTACTTTTCTGACACATACATACCACATGCTTCTTGCATCCTTACTAGACACGCGGCATGGGATTAAGCATTCCAGACTCTCTCCTCAGCAGCTGTGGAAAAAATAGAACAGAGCAGAACACCATTATGAATACCAGTCTTGACTATATTCAGCTTTTAACTCTTGTAATTATTCACTGAAATTGATACTGACATATCTGTGAGATGTCTCCTGCCTGACATTCCCCGAGCCAAAGCTTGAGGGTATCCTTCTTCATCCTCCGGAGGTCATCAAAATGATGTCTGATTGCTCATCTGTGTGGAGGATACCTGTCACACTCATTAAGGCCTTGGCAACATTATTCCAGGCTTCAGATTTATATTCTGAGCTGGAATAGTTCTGCTGCAGCAACCTGGGCTCATGCTCTCTAACTAGGAGTTCAACAAAAATCTTAGACTCCAGGACATCCCAATGCTATGCATGAAAGCACTCACCCTCTCCAGCACCACTGACATGGCTGCCTTAGTTCAAGCTCAATGCCTAATGAGTATTTTCCACCAATTGTAGTTAATATGGTGCTGTTTCCTGCCTATTCCATGTCTCGAACTTACTGAAAGTGTGCTTACTTTGGATTTGCAACATTTAAAAATGTTGCACATCGCTTACCATCATGCAAACATGGTAGTCAAGGGTGCACACTTCAGGGCACCATGTTTGTGTGATAGTAAGCGATGCGCAACTGTGGCGAACAATGCAATTTCTAGCTGATTAGGTATACAGGCACTTATGTAAATTAGGCTAGTCAATTTTATCATATATATATATATATATATATATATATATATATATATATATATATATATATATATATATATAGTTCTCCTACACCTGAAGCTATTACAACAAAAATATTGAAGAAAACAGTTGTGTATCTTGCACGTTATTGCTATAATCTCCAATCTCACAACAGCAAAACAAAACTTGCCCACCCTGTAGTAGAACCCCATACCATCTGCACTCTACTCATATACTTAACACTTGCTGCCACAGTATTAGTGAGATGGATATCTGCAATCTTAGTAGTTACTCTAAGGTTCTCAGTGTTAACCGTAGCACAACGCTGCTTACCGTGATTGCGTGATGCAAAATATTATTAACTGAATGCATCCTTTTCACATGTGTGACTGTCTGTGTCCTATCTACAACCTGGGTGGTCCATTCCTCCAGTGTGTGTGTTGCTGCACTTTGCTCAAACCAGCTGAGCATAATATGCTTATGCCAAGTGGCACTTTGGACAAATACTGGCAGTAAAAAAAAATTCAAAAAAAGGACAAAATAAATTAATTAAAACACAAAAGGCAGGCTGTCTACAGTTTTGCAGAATGCCCAGATATTTACATCATATATTTGGCCTGTTCCTTGTAAAATGGGTGATTTACTGTGAAATCACTGAAGATTGCAGTCAATATGTCATGACATATACATTTGTTTTCCATACTTCATATCTTTCAGAAAAATGCATGCTTGCCCTTTGCCCTGAAATGATCCGCATTCACTATACAGGTTTCATGGCTAGTAGCAATGAGGTGAGCCATGAAACCTTCCCTACACACACAGCGCATCATTAATATTCATAGTGTGATGCTGCGAGATGCAGCGCGATGCTCAGTATCATGTACATTAATACACACTGTGTAAGCTATAAGCGGAACCTACATGGAGTTTATTGAATCTGGTAGAAAGTTTTACTTTGATGCATGATAAAGAGATATGCCAATGCAACTGCTTTCTTTAACATACACTAGCCCAAGACTTTGGCAGGGGCGGCTTGTGCTATTGGACTGCAGGACTGCAGCCCTCCCAGGAAAAAGATTGAAGTTTAATGACATTTGAGATGAATAAAAAAAAATGTTGTGTTTCTGAGCGAGTCCGCAAAGTCCTCTGTCTAGCAGGACCACTGAAGTGATCCCAGGGGTATATTTACAATTTCCCATCCACTCATCAAGATTCCTCTTGAAGAGAGTCAGCGAGGGGCTCTGCCTAACATAAACTGGGATTCTATTCCAGAGCGAGGGAAGTCTCTGTGACAGGAATCTATACCTCCAGCATGTCCTGTTTATTGCTGTGCTGAGGTTTAATTCACTGGAGCGTGTGGCTCTAAGAGATTTGGTTTTCTTGAGGTGGAGCATGTCCATTAATTCCAGGTTGGACATGGCCTTATACGTCAGGCATAGATCACCTCTGAGCAGGCAGTAAGCAACCGAGTAGAGCTGGAGTTTCTTTAGTCGAGCTGCATAGGGCATCTCTTTGAGGCCCATGATCCTCTTGGTGAGGTACTTCTGTGGTCTTTCCAGGTGTTCCATGTGCCGATTAAGGTACATACCAAATGGGGCATTGTACTCTATTATGGGCCTAATGAGTGATGAGTAGTGGGGCACAATGACCTCTCTTGATCTAGAGGTGAACCCTTTCATGATTAGGTGGGCTACATAGAAGGAATTTCTAACCACTTTGGCAATGTGATTATCAAAGGAGAGGTTACTATCTACCTGGGTCCCCAGGTCCCTAATTACATTTTCCATACCTAGTGGATTACCACCTATGTGGTAATTCGTGGGCACTTTGTTTTTTCCAAAGGGGATGACTATGCATTTTTTGGCATTCAGCTTGAGGCCATGGTTTTGACACCAGGTATCTGTCTCTGTAAGACCCTTCTGGAGGATGTCTGTGTCAGCCGGAGAGTTGATTATGGCCCCCAGTTTGCAGTCATCTGTGAACTTGGTCAGCCAAAGTCCTCCCGTGCTAGCCTGTACCTCAGAGAAGTATATACCAAACAGGAGGGATCCCAGGACTGAGCCCTGTGGGACATCACTTGTGACTGGTTTAGAGTCGGACATGGCACCTGCACCTCTGACCATGTGTGTTCCATCCATGAGCCAGTTGGCCACCCATCTCGTGACACAGGGGTTAATGTTCAAGCTGGTAAGCTTGTCTATGATGCCAGAGTGGGGAATGGTGTTGAAGGCCTTAGCGAGGTCCAGGTAGGCTGTGTGGACTACCTTCCCTTCATCTATGGCCTTGTTAACTGTTTTAAAGGAAGTCAACTATGTTTAGGAGACAAGATCTGCCTTTAACAAAGCTGAATTGGGTAGGGTCCAGTGTCTGGAGGTTCCCAATGTCTCTGTTTATGAGTTCCATGATAATTTGCTCCATAGCTTTGCAGACCAGACTGGTCAGGCTTATAGGGCGATAGTTCCCAGGTTCTGTTGTGGCACCACCTTTGTGGAGTGGGATGACTGTTGCTGTCCTCCATTCTTTGGGTACATAGCCTGTGGTAAGGCTGAGTCTGAGCAGTGAATTTAGGTGAGGGTTTAGCTCCTTTTGGAGCTCGTGTAAGATGCAGCCTGGGACACCATCCGGTCCCATTGATGCTGTTTTCTTAGCTTTGGAGAGAGCTGTTTTTACCTGCATGTCCGTGATGTCTGGGGCTCTGCATTCTTCTGGGATGGACAATGGTCCTTTTGGGGGTGAGGGGGGGGTGAAGTTTGCACTGAACTTGTCCACCAGGATGTTGGCAATGTCAGTTGGTTCAGTGTATTTTTTGCCATTTTACAGTAGCTCAGAGCATATTTGAGAGTTGACACCTACATTTTTAATATAGCTAAAGAAGGCTTTGTGGTTATCTTTAGATTGCTTGGCAATTTTTCTTTAAAAACTGGCCTTGGATGATTTTATGAGCGATTGTAGTTTCTTGCTAATAATGATCAGTGTTACCTTTCCTTTTTGGAATTTTGCTCTATCATGTAGTAGTTTCCTCCTTCTGTTGTATAGCTTATTTATAGCCGGGGACCACCAGACTGGTTTCCTCTTTTTGGAGGAGTGAGTCTTGGTTTTACTTGGGAAGGCTTGATCCATGCATCCATGTAGATGCTCATAGAATGCACTTGTAAAGGATTCTGTGGATTGGATAGCATTATCCTTTAGCAAGGGGGCTTTGAAACTTTCCAATTCAGTCTTGAGAAGTGTGAAGTTTGCTTTTAAAAAGTTTTTCACAGTGGTTTCCTTGACTGGGGTTGGGGTCGGGATGTGGATGTCCAGTGTGATTACTTTATGATCTGATCTTACCAGGGAGGGGTTTACCTCTGGTGTGGAACACTGATTCCCCATGTTGGTGATGATCAGATCCTGTATGTTGTCACCTCTAGTGGGCATGGTGACCAGCTATTCCAGGGTGTCTGAGTTTATAAACTCTAGGAAGCATTGGGCAAAGGAGTTTGTACTTGAGTAATTCTCCCAGTCAATGTTTGGGTAGTTGAAATCTCCTAATATCATGGTGTTTGGTAGGACCTTTATATTTTCCAGTGTTCTCAGGAATGCTGGGTGAGGGTCCTGAGACAAAGTAGGTGATCTGTAGCAGGCTACGATCTGATAAGCAGCTATGCCCACTGTTAGTTGCACTTGGATGGTCTCTGAGGCCTTGTGCTGTGCCACTAACCTGGAGGTGTGGGTATCCTTTATGAAAATGGATACACCCCCTCCTTTTGTATTTTGGTCTGGGTTTTGGGGCCGAAGCTCGGAGGGATTGGGATTTCTTTATGTGGAGCATGTCCAATAGTTCTGTGTTTGACATAGCTTTGTATGTTAAGCAGAGATCACCTCTGAGTAGGCGATATGTGACAGAGTAAAGCTGGAGTGTTTTGAGACAGTCTGTGTAGGGCATGTATTTGAGGCTGGTAATCCTCTTTGTGAGTTATTTCTGTGGGCTTTCCAGTTGTTTTAGATGTCTTGTGAGGTACATACCAAAAGGGGTGTTGTACTCTATAAAGGATCTAATGAGTGATGAGTAGAGGGGAACAATGACCTCTTTTTTTCTGCATGAGAAACCTTTTGTAATGAGGTGTGCCACGTAGAAAGATTTCCTGACTACTGTGGTGATGTGATTATCAAAGGAGAGACTACTGTCCACCTGTGTCCCAAGGTCTCTTATCACACTTTCAGTGTTAAGTATACTACCGCCTATGTTGTAGTTCATGGGTACAGAATTTTTACCAAAGGGGATGACAATGCACTTTCTGGCATTGAGCTTGAGGCCATGGCTTTGAAACCAGGCATCTGTCTCAGTGAGGCCCTTTTGTAGGATGTCCACATTGTTAGTAGTTTCTATTATGGCTTCTAGTTTGCAGTCATCTGGGAATTTCATTAGCCAAAGACCTTCTGTGTTAGCCTGTACTTCAGAGAAGTAGATACCAAACAGGACAGGACACAGGACTGAACCCTGTGGTACTCCACTTGTCACTGGTCTGAAGTCGGATTTGGAGTCTGCTACTTTCACAGTGTGGGTTCTGTCAGTGAGCCAGTTGGCAACCCATCTTGTGACATAGGGATTTATACCTAGTTTAGTGAGTTTATCTATAATTCCAAAGTGGGGGATGGTGTCGAAAGCCTTGGGAAGATCTAAATAGGCTGTGTGAACCACCTTACCCTTGTCTACGGCTTTGGTGACTGCTTCAAAGAAGTCTATCAGGTTTAGGAGACATGATCTGCCTTTTACAAACCCAAACTGGTTGTGGTCCAGAGTTTGAAGATTACCAATGTCTTTGTTTATAAGTTCCATGATGATACGTTCCATGGCCTTGAAGAACAGGCTCATCAGGCTAATGGGGTGTTAGTTCCCGGGGTCCGTGGTGGCTCCCCCTTGTGTAGTGGGATAACCGTTGCTGTGCGCCATTCAGCAGGCACAAAGCTTGAGGTGAGGCTATGATTGAACATGGTACTTAGGTGTGGTGCCAGTTCGTTCTTTAGTTCGTGTAGAACGCAGTCTGGCATGTTGTCTGGTCCCATGGATGCTGTGTTCCTGGCTTGGGAGAGTGCAGTTTTTACCTGCGCAGCCATGATGACAGCAACTTTGCATTCTTCCGGTATAGAGATGGGATCTTTCATGGGTGAGAGGGGATAAAGTTAGCACTGATCCTATCTGTCAGGATGTTGGCAATATCAGTTGGGTCTGTATATTTAGTGTCATTGTGCTGTAACTCAGAGCAGATCTGAGTGTTGCCATTGAGATTTTTGACATAGCTATAGAATGCTTTGTGGTTGTCTTTAGAATCAGTGGCGATTTTGTTTTCATAACTAGCGTTGGAGGATTTTATCAGGGATCGCAGCTTCTTACTGAGGCTGACCAGGGAGCTCCTCCACTCATGGGATTTTACCCTCTTTTGCAACAGTTTCTTCTGTCAGTTGTACAGTTTGATTATGGCAGGGGACCACCAGATTGGCTTCCTTTTCTTGGAGGATAGCGTCTTGGTTCTGTTTGGGATAGCAATATCCATGCACTCATGTAAGTGCTTATAAAGTGCAAAGTCTCAGCCTCCAAATGCACACACTCAAGGCACTTCTCAGTATGGAGAATATTGATATCTTTGCAGTAACAAAAACCTAGTTCAAGGCTCCAGAGAGCACACCAGCACTACCAGGATACTACTCATTCCATACCTTCCAGCATCAGAACCTGGATCATAGCACATAGGGTGGGGATGTATACATATTAATCAATGATACCTACACCTCTCTCTGCATCCTCTCTACAGGATATGTACCCATAGAATGTTGCACAGCAATGTTCTTCCCACTCCACAGGGGTGGGGCCACAAAAGACCCTTAGCATTCACGATCTATGAGCCTGACGAGTCTGATCTGCAAGGCAATGGAGCCAATCATAATGGAAGTTAACAATAAAGATATTGGGAGCCTTCACACAGTTGAGCACACCCAGTTTGGCTTCGTCAAATGCAGATCACGCCTCCTGAACTGGGTGGATTTCTTTGAGACAGTTACCCATGCTCCAGATGATTGAAATGAGCTCCACACAGCCTACCTATACCTTGCTAAAGCCTTTGGCACCATTCCCCAGTCAGGTATCATAGATGAACTCACCAACCTGGGCATGAATCCACACATCACAAGATGGATTGCAAACTGGCTCACAGACAGATCCCACAAATTAAGAGTTGCTGGCTACATGTCAGACTCTACACTGTTAACAACTGGTGTCCCCCAGGGTTCAGTACTGGGGTCCCTCCTGTTTGGTATAGGTTCATAGGTTCATAGGTTCATAGGTTCATACTAGGCTATCTGCCCAAGGGCATTTATAAGCCTAGCCCATAGTTATGTGGCGCCACCCCCTTTAGTTGAATAAAAAACTATGCCTATCATCATTTTGCTGTGCCTCTGTCAAGTGTGGCTTAGAAGTAATCCCCTGTCAGATTTCTCAAAAGTACATGCCAACACAGGAGGGTTGTGGTTGACTAAGTTTGCTGGGAACTGTAAAGTGTTTGCCATAATAGATTCCTCGGATGGCACAAATATTCTCCAGAAGAGAGTCTATGAGACAGATGTGTGGTGTCAGAATCATGGCCTCAAGCTCAATGTAGAAGAATGCATAGTAATCCCCTTTGGTGAAAACAGAATACCCACAAACTACCACATAGGTGTTACCCCCTAAAAGCTGACAAGGTAATAAGGGACCTGGGGACTCAAGTAGATAGTCATATTTCCTTTGACAACCATGTTGCCAAAGTGATTAGGAAATCCTATGTGGCTCATCTAATCAACAAAGGATTTGCATCAGGATCAAAAGAGGTAGTGGTGGCCCTCTACTCTTAAATCATCAAACCCATCATTGAGTACAATGCACCATTTTGGATGTACTCGACTAAGCATATCCAGCAGCTGTAGAGACCACAGAGGTACCTCATCAAGGGGATTACTGCCCTCAAACAGTTGTGTTATGCAACACAACTGGTAAAACTAAATTTCTTCTCCATTGCATACAGCGTACTCAGCGGCACACTCTGCCTAACATACAGAGCCATGTCCAGCACATAACTGTTGAACATGCTCCATCTATGGATAACAAAATTGAGTCACACTACACACTCCAGGGATATGAACCTCATCACAACAATGAATACAACATGCTGGTGGGATAGAGTACCATCCCAGACACTTGCCTTACTGTGAAACAGTGTCTCAATGTACATCAGACAGAGCCCCTCGCTGACACTCTTCAATAGGAACCTTGATGAGTGGATGGAAATCAGACAATTCACGCCAGGCATCACATCAGCAGCCCCACTAGAAAGGGGCTTAGGGTACTAGCTATTAGAACGACGACTTAGGAGACTACCCAATGGGTTGGTGAAAGCTGGACAACTTGCCTAGGCTATAATATGCCTTCGTGAAGATAGTCTACTACATACGTATGAACCTATGTGACAGGTACATGTCCACAGATAGTAGACGTGTACTTCATTGCACAGTCATGTTGTACAGCAGGCACATGGACCACATACACTGTAATGCTTACAGATACTAGTGGCTGTTATGTACAATGGGTGAGATGTGCACCTCATGTCTTTTGTGCCATTGGGATGTGTGCTGGGTGAGACAGTCCTGGATGGCTCCCTGTCATGGTCACCCTCTTACACACATCTCTGCCCATCCATCTTTGGCTTAATATACTGTGTTCCCCCTACATATATATATATATATATATAGGTACATAGGTAGGTAATAGGCTATCTGCCTGAAGGCATATATTAGTATGGCCAGAGTGTGCAGCTATCACCACACATGGGGTTAGTTCCCTAGGCCTCTGTGTAGTAGAGCTGATGAAGTGATCCATGGTGTGACAGTTCAGTTTCACATACACCCATCAAGGGTCCTCTGGAAGAGTGTCAGTGAAAAACTCAGCTTAATGTAGGTTGGGAGCCTGTTCCAAAGCAAGGGAAGTCTGTGAGTTAGTAATGTATCCCTCTAACATGTTTTATTTATTGTTGTGATGATGATATCCCTAGAGCATGTGGCACAGTGAGCTTGGGTTTACTTCAGATAGCGCATGTACATCAGTTCAGCATTGGACATGGACCTGTTTGCTGGGCAGAGATCGCCTGAGTAGACAGTATGCAACAGAATACAGATTGAGTTAAATTCAGTCTTGTTGCATGGGGCAACTGTTTGAGGCCAATAATCCTCTTGTTGAGGTACTTTAGTGATCTTTCCAGCTGCTGAAGGTGCCTAGTCAGATTCATCGCAAGTGTGCCATGATACTCTCTGATGGGTCTGATGACTGATGAGTTGAGGGAACCTCCTTTGACCTACATGCAAATACTTTGGCAATTTGTGGGAACACATAGCATGCTTTTCTAACCACTTTGTGAATGTGTTTCTGGAAGCTGAGATGACTATCCACATGTGTCCATAGATCCCTTATTATTACCTCCATATTTAGGGTGTTGGCACCTATGTGGTATTTGTATGACTGTAGCTCGAGGCCATAATTGTGACACCACATCTGTCTGACTGAGACCCTTTTTAAGAATGTCTCTTTTGTCCCAAACATCAATTATGACAACCTTTTTGCAGTCATCCATAAACTTTGCTAACCATAGCCCTCGTGTGTTTGACTGTATTTCTGAAAAGTATACAGCAGGCAGGAGGGGTCCCAGGACTGAGCCATGGGGGACAGCAATTGTTACCAGCTTACAGTCCAACAGGGAGACCACAATTCTTACCTTGTGGGATCTATCTGTGCCCCATTTGGCAATCCATCAGATGACATACGTGTTTATGCACAGATTGTTGATTTTTTTGGATACAACATGTGTGTGGGATGTTGGAAAAGGGCTCTTCAAGGTCTATGTAGGCTGCGTATAGCTCATTTCATTGATGTATGTCATGGGTAACTGCCTTGAAAACTGTCTAGCAGGTTTAAGAACTATGATCTGCCCCTGACCAAACCAAAATGGTTTGGGTTGGGTGTTTGTAGGCTCCCAATAGCTCTGTTTATGAGTTCCATAATGATGGACTCCATGGCCTTGCAGATCAGGCTTATTAGGCTTATAAGACAATAGTTCCCATGGTCTGTTGTGCACCAACACTTGTGGAGTGTGCCAAATGTTGCTGTAACCCATTCAACAGTTTCAAATCCTGTACAGAGGATGAGTCTCAACAGACTATTCAGGTGCAGGGTCTGTTTTGTTTGGAGTTCACATATGACACAGCCAGGAAAACCATGTCATCCCATGGACACCATGTTTTTAGGTTTGGATAGAGCTGTTTAACCATTGTATGCGTGATTTCTGTGTTTTCACAATCTCCAGGTATGGTAATGGGCCCTTTTGTCAGTGAGAGGGGAGTAAATATGTATGAACCTGTCTGACAAGATGTTGGCAATGTCAGTCATGTACATGTATTCATTTACACTTTGCACTGACTCAGAACATATATGAGTTTACATTGATATTTATGACATAGCGAAAGAAAGCTTCATGGTTCTCTATGGACTCTTTGGCAATATTTTTGCCAGAACATGGCTTGGATAATGTTAGAAGTGCTCATTGTTTCTTGATGATACTGATCGGAGATTTATTGATCTTCTTTGGATTTTAACTTTCTTTGAAAAACTTAAGTACTTGTAGTACATAGTTTGATTATGATAGGGGTCCAATATATTATATGGGTCTGTTTTCATATCACTGTGTGCGCAAGGCAGGTTGGGTGAATAGTGACAAGTGTCTGGAGTAAGAACTGCAACTGCCAGATATGTGCGGCCCACTACTGTACTCAGACATGGCCTAAATGTGTGGGCATGCCCAGTATGACCTTTCAGTATGTTGCTGACTGAAATTTGCTAAATTTGTTTAAGTGTGTGAGCATGCCCACTATGGGTATATATACTATATGTGTGTGAAAAATCAAGTTGTTTTTTACTTCAGGGCTCACCTTTGTGTTGTACATCGACAGGAAGCACGCTGTGCCTGTAGGGCTTCCATGAGTCAATTTGCATAGACTTATCAACATTTCTACATACAGTGGGGACAGCTATTATTTGTACATTTCTACCCGGGGGGCACACCTGATTGTTACTGTGGGTGTACATAGGATGAGGGGTACACCTGACACTTAAACAAATTTGTGCGAATGCACTAAAAAGACTGTGTTTGACTCTAAATCAAAACACCTAGTAGTTGCCCAAGGTAAAGCACCGACCAGCCTAAACGTGTTTTATATCACGTACCTACTGCAAAAAGAACTTACTTTATTGAAAAGTCATAAAAACAGTATTTTTAAACCTGCTGTTACATACCAGTATTTTTATACCTGCTGTTAAATACCTTTAAACCTGAAGAAATCCCTGCGGTGTAAGCCCGCTCCGCTGCCCTCGCTCGGGCTCGCTCCGCCTCCTGCCCCCTATTCCCACCGCCCCAGTACCTCTACATTTATTGGCTAAGCCCATCCCCTTACCACCATCCAATTCGACTGTTCCTCACCGGTACCACTTCCTCCCTTTCTCCACCAGTCTTCAATACAAAGTCTACTCCCCAGTCCACCCCCTTTTCCCTCCCACTGTCACTTCCTCCTCCCTCCTCCTTCCTCCAGTACTCACCAACTTGCAGCAAGGTAGTTCCCACAGCTAACACTACCTACCTACCCCTCAACATGAATAAAATCACTATTAGTATGTTCTCCCTCACAACAATACTACTTACCTTATCTTATCTGGTAACTAGATATGATACCCTTGACCCAGGTAGCACCTACTTCCTTATGGTCAGACCTCCCTGCACTCCCATGACTCCTCCAAATTCATTCAACCCTCTCATCACCCTGCTATTAATGTGTGCTCCAACAATATCCACCCTACCCTCTGGTACCAAAACATCCTCAATAAAGGGACATCTTAAACTTCTAATGAAACTCCAAAGATTTCTGGATTATTTAAAAATCCATAACAAAAGATGGTGACATCCACCTAACCCAGGCCCCACCACTAACATTGACCCAAACCCTCTGAACACTGCTATAAGTCCAGCAGGCTCCTCGTATGCTTCACCTTAACCTAAGAGTATTAATAACAAAGTACACAGCTTGCATGCTCTACTTGCAACCCACTCCCCTGACATCATGTGTCTCTCAGAAACTTGGCTCAAACCTAGCACTAAGGATGAGGAAGTCATCCCACCTGGGTATAACATCCTCAGAGCCGACAGAACCACTAAAAAGGCGGTGGAATAGCAGTCATGTTCAAGAACTCCTTGAATATCATTAGGAATCCACTCCAACCTCAAAGTCCATAACCAGGAATTACTTGCTCTGAAGCTATCCCTAAACAACCAAAAAGTATTAATCTCCTAGTCATATATCTCCCTCCAGGCAACAATTCGAATCCCTTGAACAAACTCTGAGTTGGCTTTCCACCTTCTATCCCCAGGAAACGATTATTTTAGGAGAGGTTAACAGCGACTGGTCTCTCTCCTCCCAACTCAATCCACTCCCCATTAACTTACATGGATTTTCCCAACTTATTCATTCCCCACTAGAATTGGAAATGCCCAACAAAGGAGAGCATCATAGACTGGATCCTTACTAACAAGAATCCTTCCAACTATACCTCAGGGACCCTCCTAACGACCTTAGTGACCACCTTATCACTTTTATTATTAAAACAAATGCACAACTACAAACCCCTCACCAGATTAGTCAGAAACAGCAAGAATTTTGTCCCTGATCAATTCCTTGCTGACCTCCGTCTTGTAACTGGTCCATCCTAAAACTCTACCCTTAGATCAGGCGTGTCATACTTTAATGACACCTTCCTTAAAATACTTGACTATCACGCTCCCAAGCGACTCATTAGAACTAAGGGACGTATTGCGCCTTGGCTAACTAATGATTCTAAAACTAAAATTAAACTCAGAGACCAGGCCTGGAACAAATGGAGAACCACTAAAACCCCTCTAGATCGCATCAAGTTTCTTCAGCTTAGAAACTCAACCAAAGCTGCCGTTATGTCTGACAAAAAACAATATTTCTGTCACCTACAAGACAAATATCAAAATAATCCCAAAAATTCTGGGCAAGTTTCAATCACCTCCTCCATCCAGGCAAATCCACTACCCCACACCAGAATCACTCATGGACAAAATCCCAGTGAAATAGCTAACACCTTTAATTCCTTTTTACTGAGACCATCCAGTCCCTTGCTAGTCAGCTCACTTCACCCCTGTGGCTCCCACCCCAACTACCTACCCACTCAAACTGCCTTTAATTTAAAACCCACCTCCACCTACTACATTGCCCTCCTAAAAACTTAAACCAACCACCCTAGCGGCTGACTTACTTCCAGCCAAATACTTACAAATAGCTTCTGATGCCATAGCCTACCCTGTATCAATCTTAATCAACCAGTCAATTGCTGAAGCCTCTATTCCCTCAATCTGGAAAATCTGTATATCATTCCTCTCCACAAAGGAGGGTTATCCACTGCCACAACAAACTATAGACCCATAGCCATTCTCTCCCCTATCTAAAATTTTGGAGCTGCATTCACAAGCAACTCATCACCCACCTCACACAAAATAACCTCCTGTCCAACACCCAACACGGTTTCGCCCCATCATAGCACAACCACGGCTCTCCTCTCCTTTGTTGATTCAATTAACCTCAACCGAATAACAAACTAATTTCCTCTGCCTTTCTAGACCTATCGAAGCCTTCGATATGGTCAACCACAACCAACTGCTCCATACATTGGAAACTTTTAATCTTAGCAAAACTACCATAAATTGGTTTAATGCATACCTCACAGGCAGAAAACAGGCGGTACAGTGGCAAAACAAGATTTCAGACCTACTCCCCACGAACATCGGTGTCCCCAAGGATCTATTCTCGGTCCCCTTCTTTTCTCCGTCTTTATTAATGGTCTACACTCTATCCTCCCAAAGCCTCCTGCATACAATATGCAGATGACTCCACTCTTATCTGCTCGGACGACTCTCTCACCAAACTCCAAGTCACAACCCAAAACTGCTTTTCTATTGTCGAAAAATGGTTCTCAGATCTAAAACTCCTACTTAATCCAACTAAAACCAAATTGCTCCTATTCTACCCCTCAGCGACTTCTTATGGCACGGAACCTCCCATACCCCACCTCAACCTTCATTGTGTCCTCTAATAACGGTACAAAATTTATCCTGTCACCCACACTAAACTACTTGGAGTGACAATTGACCACAAACTGAGATTCGACATCCATGTAAACCAGGCCATTAAATCACTTAACAAGAAACTTGGGTCCATGTATAAAATAAAGAAATTTTAACCCCACACCAAACTAACCATTGCCCGTACCCACCTCCTACCCACACTCCTCTATGCCTCCCCAATATTCTCCTTCCTTCACAAGAAGAGCTTAATAAACTATCCACTACCTATAACCACATAGCTAGATTCATTACGGACTACCCTACGCACCCATCACTGCCTAAATCTAAAAACACTGGGATGGCTAGAATTGCCCAACATCCTCAAATTTAACCAACTTACAGAGGCATTCAAAATCATAAAACACCCTGAAAAACTCCCTCACTGAACAATATACTTACCTACTCTAATCTAACATCCCTAAGGTCATCCAAAAGTATTCAAGTATTAACTATTAAATCTACTAACTCGGTGGTGATGCACTGTGCCAATTCCATTGGCAAAAACTGGAATGCTCTCCCAACAACCTTAGACTTATACCCACTCTCCACCAATTCAAAATACAACTTGAACTCTATTAAAATCTCAATGGCTATGTCCATGCTCTAATCCAGACTAATAGCTCAGGCTCCCAACTCAACCCGGCCTACATAGGCCTCCATCCAGCCCTTAACAGGGTCCACTATTAAGCCCTAATTACTCATCTTTACTAACTTATATCACTAATTGAATTTTTCTTTTTACCTACTGTTATATTTTTGTATTTTTAATGTTGCCTGTCTCAATTTCCTAGCTTATGTCACTATATTTTTATATTTTATATTTTTTATGTACCTCTGTGCTTTGGAGCTTTTCTCCCCGGGTCTCCACTGAAAATGGATATGTATCCAGTTGGACTAACCCGGTCAACAAATGTAAAATAAAATAAAATAAAATAAAATAAATAAATAAATAAATTTGCTAGGCCTGCACTGCTATGTCAGGTATTCCATTTCTGTCTGTACTATTGCCTATCATACTGGGTTGAGGTATACCACTGTACTACAGACCTTAGCTTCCATTTACACGCATATTAGTTTGTGACTTCATAGCCTACCCGACCCACATTACACTGCCTGGCCTGCTGTTATCTGTCTGCATAGGCCTGGGGGAGGTTACTTATATGCCTCTTCAGAGGGCATGATACAGCATTTGTTTGTGTTTGCGTTTGTCTACAATTGTCCTGCTGGCTGTGACTTTTAGGTATGTGACCCCCCCCCCCCAACTGGTATGTGTGAGTGACTTAAGTTGTGTCTGTGCCAGTGAAATGCTGTCATGGCTTAGTGGTTCAGTATTGTGACTGTAGTGCACAGTATCCTGAGTTTGAGCCCTGTCACTGCTTTCTATTTTCCTACTGGGCAGACTTGACTGGTTAAGGAACAGTAAAGCAGGTGTGAGTGTGTTTACCTGACTTTGCTCAACTTTGTCCGGCTTTGCCCTACTTTGCCCAACTTTGCCCAACGTTGCCCAACTTTGCTCAATGTTGCCCGACGTTTCGCTGGTTAGCGCAGTGTGCAGCTACATGCAATTGTATTTAAATATGCTCAATACTGGTAAAATGTGCTTAGCAGTGCTTTATATTGCTTAAAATAGGGAACTCATGCCTCAGGTGGTGCTGCAGGGCTGCCTATGTTGGATGCACATAGTACACTCCCTATACATGTTTGAAAACAGGTAGTGTCAAGTTAGGCATCCCTTTTACTGTATGTGCGAATCAGAGCGAGATGTCATTTCCATGGTTCCTACTGAGTCAGTATATGTGCTATGCGTTGCCTCTTTCCCAAGGCCAGGGCATACTGGGCACTCCTCCTTCTGCCTACTGGGGCAGGCTCAGGTTGTTCCTCCTCTGAGTCACGCTGTGCCTGTGCAGGCCTTGGCAATGGTGGGGGGCTGTTTGGCCCTGCCCCATGCTGTTCCTGCTGCAGCTGTTTCCACAGGATCATATTGTGTAGCATGGCACATACCATAACAATTTGGGTACATGTAGTTAGTGAGTACTGCAAGGCTCCACCAGATGTGTCCAGGTACCGGAACCATGACTTGAGCATCCCAAACACATGCTCAATTATGTTTCTTGTTTGTGCGTGTGCCTCATTATGGAGTTCTTGTTCAGGTGTGTGTGCATTTCTGATGGGTGACATCAACCATGGCTGCAGTGCGTATCCAGCATCCCCCACTAGGTGACCATCAGGGATGTCCCCATTGGAAAATCTCTGGTACAGCTGCATCAGATGCCAGATGTGGGAATCGTGATAGCTTCTAGGGCAGCTAGCACACACAGTTATTATTATGTCCTGGGCATCGCACATGACCTGGAAGTTGATGGAAGGGAAGCTCTTGCGGTTGATGTAGACCCTACCCCGCTCACCAGGTGGTGCTTTGATGTGTATGTGCATGCAGTCTATTGCACCCACTACCTCAGGGTATTCTGCTATTTGGTGGAAAAGATGCATATTGCTGGCCAATGCCTCACAGGAATTGGGGAAATATACGTGGTCACCGACATGTGCTGACATGGCATCCAGGAACTGGTGGAGTGCCCTGGATGCTGATGCCTGTAAAATCCCCATCATATCACCAGTTGGTCTCTGGAAGGTACCTGTAGCTAGTATTCTTAGGCCAACACATACCTTGGTATCCACTGGGATGGGTTCCCCTCTGTTGGCTCTGTGTGAGGTGTGGCTGGCACAGCTCAACAATTTGCTGCAGGAAGTCTCTGTCCACCCTATAGTGCTCCACTATCTCCAGCTCATGTAGCCCCTGGTAGGTTACCCTGGGTCTGTACACTCTTCTCCGTCTCCTCACTGTGGGTTGCTCAGCAGCATTCACAACATCACCACCCTCACACCTTGCACATGTTGGTTTATGATAGCAAGAGCAGCCCATAACATTTAGTCTAACTTAAGCTTTTTAAGCTTTCCCTCTTTGTATACTGCAGTGTTGCATTGTTCTTGGGAAAAAACAGGGGGGAATGCTGTTTGCAGAGTTTAAAGTGATGGGCTGGGCTGGGATAGTCTGCTGCCTGTGTAATTGGCTGATTCTGATATATTTCACCTGGCAGATCTGCTAGTTCTCCTTGGTTAACTTCCTACTACTTCTTTTTCTTCATTTTGCCTTTCTGTTTCTGCCCGAGGCAGTGCTGTGCAAACAAGTGCAAGTGCACACGTAAGCATACGAGCACACACGAGCGCACACGCTGCGTGCATGTTTGCAAGAAATTTCCGATCTTTTAACAGTGTGCACCTTTGGTTTCAGGTTTTCAAATAGGACAACTGTAGGCACACATCTTGCAATCCTGAGCAACTCAAGGCAAACACAAGCCACTGTGCTCCAATTAGCTTACAGCCTTTCTGACACACCCCCTCATGATGTCACCTATATTCTATTCTACTACTCACCTACTCCTACTCTTATACTCTTGGGAAATGGCTCACATGCTGGGGAAAATTGGGATTCACTATCCTTATCCTCATTTGCATAGGATTGCCTACTAATGCATGGTTACATCTCTCACACTGAGCTTCCCCCCTTAGCAACCACTACTCAGTGGCCATGTTGTCTTCGGCCTGCCATTCACCTGCATGGCAGGATAAGCTTTTTAGTAAAAATGCCTATTTATGGCTATTTTTAAATTATTTTTCTTGTTTTTTAAAGCGCCGCACATTTACGTGGTGCTGCGCTATGCTTAAACATCATAGATCGGGGGAAAAAAAGTTAGATTTTTATATTTTTAAACATTTATAAATGCCAATGGCCTTATATATGGCCATTGGCATGCTTCCTCAGCTGTATGTATCCTTTATTTGGAGCTGTCATAGCTCCGTTTAGCTATTTGCAGAACGGTACTCCGTTACTAACGGAGTACATTTCTACAGATAACACTAATCTTCCATGGACAGGTTAGTGTTTCCTGGATTGCAAATTTACCTCATTTGCATAGCTTTCAGCAGCAAATGAGGTAATTTGCATACCATGACACCGTCCATGCAAGAGTAGCTTTAGCAGCTCTCGTGCACGCCCCTGCCGGCTGTTCCTGGATTGCACGGCAGACATATTGCCTGTTTGATGTCTTACACTACTCTACAGCTCTGTGCAAGCTTTCGTAAATCCTGCCCACTGTGAGCTTATTTCTCTTAGGTATGGAAGAGTATTGGTGTGTGAAGGGAAGATCTTGACATCTAAGGATTCTAACATTCTTTAAAAAGGTAACAGGTTGACAGTGCTTATTACTTACTTTGACTTGGTTAAGAAGTTAGCATTTGTCCGTTTAAGAGAATAACTAACACATTGCAATCAGTATGTAATTCAGTGCGTAAAACATTGCTTAGGTCACAGTGAACAAGTTATGGATGGTATGTGACTTATCAGTTGTGCCCATATGATGCTGTACTCGGGACCACTTCTTCTTGAACTATTCCCCCTACATATAAAATTGGGAAATGGCTATGGATAACCAAATAAGCTGATGCATACAAACTGGGTAAAATAATTGCAGTCAGGTGAAAGTTCTCTAAGATGGGACCACTTCTTCTTGAACTATTCCCCCTACATATAAAATTGGGAAATGGCTATGGATATCCAAATAAGGTGATGCGTACAAACTGGGTAAAATAATTGCAGTCAGGTGAAAGTTCACTAAGATGGCCTACAAAAAATGCACACCAAGTACAATATTGTTGACCGCTGTTGTAATCACAGCAAAGACATCCTTTGATCTATTTTCTGTTAACTGGGTTGTTTGGATGGTTGATAGAGCATTTTCAGTCATGGTCCAGGCTAGAGTGAGTCACAGTTTCAATGCATTTTACTTTTTCAAATAAGAAATACATTGCATATTTAAAGTAAACATATATAAGGGCAACATAATGACAAGGAATATCTACAGAGCAGGTAAATTAATAATGTAGCGCTGTTAAAGCATTTTAGAGAACAAGATAGTAACATTTGAAAAGGCAGCTATAAAGTTACAGAAATATGCAAGGGATATACTAATTGAAAAAAGAATAATTTAAGATGACAAGACCTGCTAAAAATCATAAAGTATGACTGCAAACTAAATGCTGAAAATCATAAAAATAATACCTTCCCAGAAGATCTAAGGACAACGGTACATGATTTAAACAATAAGCACTGTTTATCTACCAGTGTTAGAAAAGCATGTTTTGCAGCCTTATTCTAAACTGCAAGATTTGTAACTTCAAGGAGATGTTGATACCACTTTATACATCACTGATTCATCCCATTCCCAAATACACTAATGCATTTTGCAGGTTTTAAACAAGCCACCTGAAAAAAAAAACTTGAAAAGGGACAATTCTTCTTTACTAGAAAAATCATAAGACTGGAAAACCTGAAGTACTCAGAAAAGCTTCAGGAATTGTCATTATATTCTGTTTCTCATTGGTTACTTAGAGATGATCACTGCCTTGACAGTAAGTTAATTTTTGCTCCAGTTCTACATGATAACCTATGCCAAAAATATATCACTGGAGTGCTCATATGAAACAGAGAACTCAATATTATACATTAAATGCAATAATGAAAACAATGTAAAATGTGAAAGATAAATTATATATAACACCTTCCAAGATTATGGTATGTATATATGCACCCTGTACCACCTTAGTAATGGGTACTAACCCTAACGCTTCTCCCAACACTAACCCTATACCCTACCTTAATAAAATCCTTCCTGTAACACTACCAGTACACAAGACAAATTCAGACAATCAAACATGCACAAACACACACTAGTAGCACTACATCCATCCCTTTACCTAGCCCTGACTGTAAGATACACACACTCACACACAGACACACAAAACCTATCCTCCCCACCTATCCCGAACCCTAACCCTAACTCCCTCTCACACAGATATACAAACACACATACACACACACACACACACACACACACACACACACACACACTCACAAATTCAGCCCCTTCAATTCCACTCACTTTTCTTACTGAAATATTCCCTTGATATTTTGCCCATTCTGCTATCTGTACCTTGGATATTAAACAGCACCCCCACTCATCTTGTTTACCAAATGTACATTCAGTGAAATGTAGAGAACCCATATCTATCTATACACATATATAAACATGTATATCTATCTATTTATAAAGTGTACACACACACACACACACACACACACACACACACACATACATATATATATATATATATATATATATATATATATATATATATATATATATATATATATATATACATATGATCACTACGGAATACTGAAATTCCACAATCCAGAAATTCTGAATCCCGAGGACCAGAATCTCGAGACTGCAGAATCTGAAACATAGTGAATGGGGATTGCCGTACAGTGCGGAATGGAAACTTTGTCGTTCACTCCACTGTAGTGCGATCTCAGAGTTGGTATATTTAAGTTGCAGGGGGGCTTGCCCCCCTGGATACACATTAGAATAGTCTGTTGTATGTTTTACTTTTTCTTTTTTTTTAAGTTTTAAGATTCCGCAATCTGGAGAGTCTGGTCCTCGGGATTCAGAGTCTCGGGATTGTGGAATTTCGGTATTCCATAGTGATTCCCTATTCATATATATATATATATATATATATATATATATATATATATATATATATATATATATATATATACTACGTTTTGTTGTACATTCATTTTATCAACAAGTACAGAGGTGGTGTTGTATAATGTGGAAGGTCCCAGGAAAAACAAGTAGCATATGCTAAAACAATAATTTTTTTTTTTCAAAATTTCTGGAGAGGACAATGCTTCTCTTATTAAAACTAAACTTTGGATATGTGGAATGCATGAAAATAAACTGACCACATCTACATTCAAAAATAGAATGTTAGGGACTCATAAGTTGTTTGTGACCATTCTAAGTAAACTCCATAAAGCCACCATTCTATGTGCTAGTAGTTTTTCAATGGTCGCAAAATTCTATTGATAAGAACAGCCAGGGGGTATATTTTGGACCAAAAATAAAATGGGAACAATAAAAATTAATGTTATTGTTAACTTACTGGAGACAGTATGGAAAAATAACTTTTTATACTTTGAAGGTGAATTTTTTAAACAAACATGAGTAGTGATGGGTGTCACATGCTCGCCCGTTTTAGCTAACATGTGGAAATGAGCGATGTCTTTTGTCTTCAATTCACCCTATGGGACCAGTTGAAAATGGTATTTCTGATTTTTGGACAATATTTGTATTTTCTAGATGAACAATCTGCCCAAAGTTAAAGATTTTTTTGTGCTTTCTGAATTCCACCACTGTTTTTCTTAAGTTTACATTTTCCCATACCTTTGAGGAGGTCAGTTTTATTAGACATTACATTGACTAAAAAGAAAGAATATCTTTAGAAAACCCACTTTTTCTAATACAAATCTGAATACCATAGTTTGCATCCTACACGATAGTAACACAACCTCATCAAAAGGTCAGTTTGTCAGGGTTTCCAGAATGCTTTCTGAGGACTCATAAGTTGAAAGAGAAATAAAGAAAGTTGTTGACATGTTTTCCCAGAGAAGATACCCCATGAAACTCCTTAAAGGATTAAGTGAGGAAGTTCAACTAGGATGGGCAGACAGATTCATCGTATGCTGGGTAATACAAATGGGGTTGGTAAGGATTCATCCGATCAAGATTTTACCAGATCTGTGATTCTTGAATACTGTAATACATCCTTACTGATTAGAAATATCATCACTAAGATAATATTTCTAATAAACAAGGATATAGGGAATCTCCAAACTCTGGATCCCACACAATTTGGTTTTGTGAAGGGTAGAGCATGCCTGCTCAACTTGGTCGACTTCTTTGAGTCAGTTATCAGAGCTGTGGATGAAGTCAAGGTGGTTCATACAGCCTACCTTGATCTGGCCAAGGCCTTTGATACCATTCCCCACTCAGGAATCATAGAAAAACTCACTCTGCTAGGCATCAACCCCTATATCACAAGGTGGGTTGCAAACTGTCTCACAGATAGCACCCACAGTATGAAAGTAGCTGACACCAAGTCAGACTGCCGACCAGTCATGAATAGAGTCCCACAGGATTCATCCTGGGTCCTCTCCTGTTTTGTATCTACTGCTCTGAAGTCCAGGCCAACACAAAGGGACTGTGGCTGGCAATGTTCACAGAAGATTGCAAGGTTGGAGTTATTATTAACTCCCCAAGTGATGTTGACATCCTACAGAATGGCCTCACTGAGACCAATGACTGGTGTCAGAACCATGGCCTTAAGGTCAATGCCAAAAAATGTGTTGTTATCCCCTTTGGGAAAAAACCCGGTTCCCATGAATTACCACATTGATGGTAGTCCACTAAATGCAGAAGGTGTTGTGGTCCTGCAGAGTGGTGCTAGCAGCAGAGAGGCTAAAAGAGTGACTGCTAACCTGATAAAAGTCTTTGTTTTCCTGCTACTACCTGGGCGACTGTCCGATCTAGCTAAACTGCAAGTATTTCTGCTTCTTGAACTGTTTTAAACTGTTTAAAGATGTTTTTGCACCTGCACTTTTAAAGTTTGTCCTGTTTGTTGCATTTACCTGTTAAGGCTACACACTCAAGTGCACTAGCCTGTGTTACATATTTATTGCATTTTCCTGCTGTTTGTTGCAAAAAAGAAAAAAAAAATTTCCTTGTTTCCCATCTTTCCTGACCTAGAGTAGTCCAAATACAGGCTTTGCTGTATTCTGGACTTTTGGAAAGTTCCTGTGTTTCCCATTTCCTTTCTTGGATAAAGGGAGGCTTCTTTGTTCACCAGTGGCAGTGGGGAGCTTGAAGCAGCCTATCTATCCCTGGAGGAGTGTTCCCAGCACAAGAATCTGGTAGTCTATTGGCCGTTTTGGGCCAATTTCTAGCTCTTTCATGTCCCCTTGTATAAAACCTGCTTTAGCGTGGCTTTGTGTGATTTTGCACATAGCGCAGTATCGGGCAGCGCTGCATAATTGGGTTTAAACCATTCTCGGCTCCACAAAGTCTGCTCTTCACTTTTTCCCTTAGAACTGATCTAGTTCTCATAATAAACACTCTATTCCCACTCTAAAACCTGGCACTTGCTCACTAAAGCAATTATATAAGTCAGCACTAAAAAATTAAAAGCACTACACCCTCACAAACTCCCCTTGAGTACTTTGTTCCCCATTGGCCCTTTTTTTCAATTATAAAGGAATTCCCAATACTATTCTAGCATGTCCAAAGGTCAGTTGTCAATCTCCTTTCCGGTCCAGCTGGTGAATCTGGGGATCTTGAGGCAATGTTACAACTGCCTCATGTACACAGACAACCCTCTCCTCCTCCTAACAAATTCCAACACATGTGAAAGATGCAACCATATAGCCAAACTGGAGGCTAAGCTCTCTCAACTCAGTACTGGCATAACCAGTCAGGAGGAGAAGGAAACCACACTCACTACAATTCCAGTCTCACATAGACCTACCACGACAGCAAACCAAACACATAAACACACAAAAACATACTCGGAGGCTCTAAATACAAATCTGCCTAACCAGCAGAGACCTCCAAAGCAGACACCCAAGCAACCGCTACCCCAAGAAAACCCGTGCAGCACATAGCTCACAAAGCCAGTGTGCTGAACAGTCACAGCCCTTAAGGCTAAACAACACACCTGATACACTTGTAATAGGTGACTCTATCGTCAGGCACACTGACGTCCCGCTCACCAGGCTGAACAAGGAGAAGGTCACGGTGAGCTGCCTGTCGGGTGCTAGGATCTGTCACATAACACAGGCACTCAGGTCACTCCAAGGAAATTACAAATATGACTCAGTCATTGTCCATGCTGGTGTGAATGACCTGAGACGTACCTCCCTGGACTACATGAAAAGAGACATAGAGGAGCTCTCTGAGCATGTAGCCCAGGCCGGTATGACCCTGACCTTGAGTAGCATCTTACCCTCACCAAGAATGATGCCACAATATGAAGACAAGATGATTAATTTCAACAATTGGCTTAAATATTGGTGCCATTCAAAGGGGATCCAATGCCTGTTTGCCTGGGATGACATGCTCGACAAGCCACGATGCTTCACTAGGGACAGCTTGCACCTGTCACCCCTGGGCTTTCGGATATTGGCAAAGGCTCTTGCCACCCCCATAGTGCCTTTTTTAGGCAAGGCTCAAAAGACAAACCCACCTCCATAGGTATCACAAGGGATAAGAATCTAAGAGTAATGCTACTCAACACCAGAAGTCTAAGCCTCAAGATGCACGCACTCGAAACTCTCCTTAGCATGGAGAACATCGATATCTGTGCAGTAACAGAAACCTGGTTCAAGGCTCCCAAGAGCAAACCAGCACTACCAGGTTATACCTCATACCATGCTTTTCGGCCCCAAAACTTGAACCGAACCACAAAAGGAGGGGGAGTATCAATATTCGTCAAAGATACCCACACCTCCAGGTTGGTGGCACAGCACAAAGCATCAGAGACTATCCATGTGCAACTAACAGTAGGTAAAACTGCCTTCCAGTTTATAGCCTGCTACAGACCACCCTCCCAAACCCAGGAACCCCACTTGGCCTTCCTGAGAACACTGGAAAATATGAAGGTCTCTCCAAACACCATTATATTGGGTGACTTCAACTACCCTAACATAGACTGGGAGCATTACTCTAGCTCCAACACCCTAGCCTGAAGGTTCCTAGAATTTATAAACTCAAATGCTATGGAACAACTTGTTGCCACTCCCACAAGAGGGGAAAACATACTGGACCTGATCATCACCAACATGGGGACTCTATGCTCCAGACCAGAAGTGTATCCCTCACTGGTAAGATCAGACCATAAACTAATCTCACTAGATATTCACATCCCGACCCCAGCCCCTGCCCAGAAAACCACAGTGAAAAACTTCTCTAAAGCAAATTTCACACTCCTCAAAACCGAGGTGGAATCCTTCAAAGCCCCCGGGCCTGTGGAAAATACGGCCCAGACTGCAGAATCCTTTATAAACGCATTCTATGAACACCTTCAGGAATGCATAGATCATGCAATCCCAAATAAAACCAAGACCCAATCCTCCAAAGTTAGGCGTCCTGTCTGGTGGATCCCAGCCATAAACAAACTATACACTAGAAGGAGGAAGCTACTACATGATAGAGCAAAATCCCAAAAAGGAACGGCATCTCTGATCAGTATTAGCAAAAAACTGTGGGCACTCATAAAATCGTCTAAGGCCAGCTTCGAGAGAAAATTTGCACAGGACACTAAGGATAATCACAAGGCTTTCTTTAGTTATGTTAGGAACATGGGTGGGAATTCCCAAATATGCTCAGAATTAGTCCAAAATGACAAAAAATACACCGAACCCACAGACATTGCCAACATCCTAGCTGACAGGATAAGTGCAAACTTCTCCCCCCCTTCCCCACCAAAAGGGCAAATATCTATCCCAGCAGAGTGCTGCCCCCCTGACATCTCAGATTCTCAGGTAAGAGCCGCCCTCTCCAAAGCAAAAAACACAGCATCAGTGGGACCAGACGGTGTCCCGGGCTGCGTCCTACATGAACTCCAAGAAGAACTAAACCCAAACATAAAACTACTGTTCAATCTCAGCCTTACTACAGGATATGTACCCAAAGAGTGGCGTACAGCAACAGTGGTCCCTCTCCACAAAAGTGGTGCCTCAACGGATACTGGAAACTATCGCCCCATAAGCCTGACTAGCTTGGTCTGCAAAGCTATGGAAAGGATCATCATGGACCTCATAAATAAAGATATTGGGGACCTACAGACACTGGATCCTACCCAGTTCGGCTTTGTTAAGGGCAGATCCTGCCTCTTAAACCTGGTTGATTTCTTTGAAACAGTCACCAAGGCCATTGACAAGGGGAAGGTGGTCCACACAGCCTACCTGGACCTTGCAAAGCCTTCGATACAATACCCCACTCGGGCATTATAGATAAGCTCACCAGCTTAAATATAAACCCCTATGTCACTAGATGGGTTGCAAACTGGCTCAAGGACAGAACCCACATGGTTAGAATTGCTGGAGCCATGTCAGACTCCAAACCAGTTACAAGTGGCGTCCCACAAGGCTCAGTCCTGGGACCTCTCTTGTTCGGTATATATTTCTCGGAGGTACAGGCTAACACGGAAGGACTGTGGCTGACCAAGTTCGCAGATGACTGCAAACTGGGCGCCATAATCGACTCTCCAGCTGACACAAGCATCCTAGAAAAGGGCCTCAAAGAAACAGACAACTGGTGCCAGAGCCATGGCCTCAAGCTAAATGCCAAAAAGTGTATAGTCATCCCCTTTGGCAAAAACAAAGTGCCCACAAATTACCACATAGGTGGTAATCCATTAAGTACGGAAGAAGTAATTAGGGACCTGGGGACCCAAGTTGATAGCAATCTCTCATTTGACAACCACGTGGCCAAAGTGGTTAGAAAAACATTTTATATAGCCCACCTAATCATGAAGGGATTCACATCTAGATCAGGGGAGGTCATCGTGCCTCTTTACTCATCCCTCATCAGGCCCATAATTGAGTACAATGCCCCTTTTGGGATGTACCTTACCAGACACCTGCAGCAACTGGAAAGACCCCAAAAGTACCTCACCAAGAGGATCAAAGGGTTCAATCAGATGCCATATGCTGCCCGGTTAAAGAAACTCCAGCTCTACTCAGTGGCATACTGCCTGCTCAGAGGCGATCTGTGCCTAGCATACAAAGCCATGTCCAACCCAGAATTAATGGACATGCTGCACCTCAGAAAATCCAAATCCCATCGAGCTACACGCTCGAGAGACTTGAACCTCAGCACTGAAATAAATAGGACATGCTGGAGGGACAGATTCATAACACAGAGGCTCCCTTCACTCTGGAATAAAATCCCAGTCCAGGTTAGGCAGAGTCCCTCATTGACTCTCTTCAAGAGGAATCTTGATGAGTGGATGGGAGATAGTAGGTTTACCCCGGGTATCACTTCTGTGTCACTGTTAGACAGAGGCACAGTATACTAACCTCGAAAAAGGGCATAGCAAAATTCATTTAAAATGGGTGGCGAAAGCCAAACACACTCTGGCTAGGCTTATAAATGCCCTAGGGCAGATAGCCTAGTATGAACCTATGAACCTATAAAAGATCTGGGAACACAGATTGACAGCAACCTCTCTTTTGATCACCACATTACCACTGTGGTCAGAAAGTCCTTTTATGAGGCACATCTCATTACTAAGGGTTTTGCATCCAGGAAGAAAGAGGTCATTGTCTCCATCTACTCTTCCCTCATTAGACCAATCATCAAGTACAACACCCCATTTGGCGTGTACCTCACTAAACACCTGCAACAACTGTTGAGGCCACAAAAGTACCTCACAAAGAGGATATTAGGCCTTAAGCACTTGTCCTATATAGAGCGACTCAAAAAAACTCCAACTATTTTCTGTCTCATATTGCCTACTTAGAGGTGATCTCTGCTTGACTTGCAAAGCCATGTCTGACCCAGCTCTGTTAGAAATGCTACATCTAAAGAAATCCCAATCCATCCACACCACATTCTCCAGAGACCTCAATCTCATTACCGCAATCAACAGAACATGCTGGAGGGACAGGTTCTTAACCCAGAGACTGCCCATGCTATGGAATAGACTTCACATACATGTCAAACAGAGCACCTTGATGACCCTCTTCAAGAGAAATCTTGATGAGTGGATGGGAAATAGAAAATTCACCCTGGGGATAACTCCAGTGGCTCTACTCGACAGAGGCACTGGGAACTAAGGTCGGGTGGCATGATGCCAGTGTAATCCTATGGCTAGGCTTGTAAAGGTCCCAGGGCCATCAGCCTAGTACACACCTATGAACCTATGAACCTATGGATTATTTTTAAAACTGACCACACATTTTGAGCACCACTGATCCTAAACCTACCTTTGTGTACAAGAGGGTAAAAAATCTTAAGAACACATTTGAGCCGAAATGTAGATCCTGTAGTACTATTTTTAAACTTTGCCCAAGACAATGTGGGATGTGTAATCAGTGCCACTTCATATGGGAAGTTTTCCTCTCCCTGAGTTGTATGGTAGACAGTGTTTAGGGATTAACATCTCAGCTTGTTGAGGTTCCAGTGGCATAGTTTATATAGCTGCTTGTGAGTTATGTGATAGCTTTTACATAGGTAAAAACTAAGCTCCCACTTTGTAAAAGAATATAGGAGCACCTTTACAGTACTGGGAAAGCAAATTCCAACAATGCTTTGTATAAGCATACCCAAAATTATGTAAGTGTGGCCAGCCTTAAGTTTTCTGTTCTTGAAAAGGTACCCAGAGACCCTAGAAGTGGGCCATGAGAATCCTCATTGAATTCAAAAAAAATATTTGGCAATTGAGACTGAATGCCATAGTCCTACCTGGTCAAATGGCTATATTTCCATTCAAAGTGTCCAAAAAGGCTGTTAGCAAAACTTTAATAAATTATCTTAGTATATTATTGGTTGCATATTTGGTATGGTCAAATTTTCATGTTATTAAGTTTTAGGGAGTTAATGGTGTTTTGTAATGGTTATGCTTTATGTCCTAGTGGGTCTTTGTTTTAGCACCTTCACTGGAATTTTGCATTTATTAATTATTCATGATTTTTATTTTCTGATTGGTGTGAGATTTTATTAGTGGAGTGTTTCTACAGGCTGTTGCTCATTGTTTTCTATATATATATATATATATATATATATATATATATATATATATAAAGGTGACTCTAGCGCTTTTGATTATTGTTCTGATGAAGTCCTTCATTAAAGATGAAAGTGATAAACTAAAGCTGTCATTAAATTTGTGAATTTGTTTGAATGGTTGCTTGTTGTGTTCTTTACCTTCCATTTCATTTTGATTTGGTTTAATTTCAAAGGTTTGGATCGTTGAGGGTTGCAAATGACAATGGTTTGTTTTATAGAGACAGGTGAGTTGGTTTGGAGGGGATGAGACTGTTTATGCATGTGTTTGTAAGCTAGAGTTAAAGTCCAGGATAGGTGAAGGATAGGTGTTGTACATTTGTGTGCAACTGTGTGTATTTTAGGTTTAAGGTTAGGGTTAGGTAAGGGAATAGATGTAATGTTTTTAATGTCTGTATGCACGTGTTTGTGTGTCAGAGTATGTCTTGTCTACTGGCAGTCTTACAGGAAGGTTTTTATTATGGTAAGGTGTAGGATTAGGGTTGGGGGAAAAGACAGCATTAGGATTAAGGTTAGAACCCATTAATTAGATGGTGTAGGGGAGGCAACATAGTTAACCACCCACCAGGGACATTGAAACAGTGAAATGTGTTAGCAGGGATTAGGAAGCTCTCCCCTGACTACAATGGTGTGTGAGCTCAAAGATAGTGTATATCAAGTTCCGTGAATGTGTGAGTGCAGAAGACTTGTCCCCTGTAAAAACATTTCTGTTTCATAGTTTTACATCACCCTAAAATTATCTGCACTTGATAGAATGCTGCATCAGTTGTTTGACATAGAATTATACATGCATGCACATGTGCACACACATACACTCACATACACACACACACACACACACACACACACACACACACACACACACACACACACACACACGCGCGCACATGTAATTTTAATTTGTTTGTTTATTTATTTATTTACTTAACCAATATTTATATAGGAAGTAAAACTATTTGATAGCCAACAGATCATTAGTTATCAATCCTAGGATGAACGTACATGATTTATTTCTGTGGCATCTATTTTTATTGTTACTAATCTTACTAATCAAGTTTCTGCATTCTCTATGTACTAGCAATGCAGTAATCAAATATACTGACTATAAAATGCAAGAAATGAAAGTCTACTATAGAAACAAGTAAGGACCTAGTTAAGTAACCTATTACATATGTGAATTCAGTGATGTTACTAGGACATCTGGGATTATTGCTAAAGGCACATTTCATCACCTCACATTTTGAAAAGGTCCTTTACAAACTGAATGTGTTAAGCAAACAAGCTATGACCTGTAACAGTAGTTGAAACAAGTTGCAGTTAGCCATTCTTTTATCCCCATTGAAGGACTTCAGTACTTTATTTCCAAAAGCTAACATTTCTTGTTATTTGATATCTTTATTGAAAGTTTTATTGTGCATTAAAGTAAAACTCTGTATTCTACTGGCTGTTTGTTTCTCATTATAGTGCAAGTGAATTACAATGGTAACCATTTGAAATGCTGAGATCCGCTAGACCAAGTCCTGAAATATGGAGACTGAATAGCCAAAAGAATGGACTTACATATGCCAAGTCCAAGATGCCAGTTCTCAGAATATTCCCTTTTCTCAGAGGGATGGCATATATAAGTTTAGGGGGTGTGGGTACTTACACCCACACATAAGGGTGCAAGTGAGGCTTGTCCCCCTTCAAAAAAGAAGTTTACATTTATAATTTCTTATTTTTATGTATTTTATTTATAATGTGTTAACTAGGCAAGTGTACTGGCCTAGGGATGCTTTCCAGCCATGACTCAGTCAGGCCACAATGGCAATGAACTGCAGTTAGGAATACAAAGAAAAACATCAGTAGTGCCATTAAGGAATTTGAGAAATACTGCATGTACAAAAACATAGTCAAGGGGTGACAGTGAAGATCTAAAACCTTAAATAACATTTACAAGAATTAAAACATTATTAATGCTTAAATATACAATGAAGAGGATTTAAGAATAATTATGAATACAGAATTGCATGTAAACATATTGCACAGCTCACGAGACAGTAAGATGTTATATAGTGTCATGAATTAGGAATCAGCTTTTGAATGTTGCAGTGCAAAAAATGGAGGTAATTATATTTGTATCACATCATGGCCAGCCAACTTCCAATGTTTTAGAGAAACGTTCATACTCTCAAACCATTAGGCAACTCGAGCGCCTAAAAAGACAGGTTTGAGCATTCAACTCTTCTGAGCTTTCATTCCAACAGAAAGTGGGAGGCTAAAGCCCTGCAAGAATGATGCTAGGAAAAAAAAAAGAATATAAATGTCCACACCTTTGCATAAAAATATACAAAAGATAAAGGGAAGGAGGGAGGGAATAGTTATTGCTACAATGATCATTCAATCAACTATTGTTATGGTACGTTACTTAAACTACTGTATTATGTTCCTTATTATCATCACTGCTGCAGTAGCCTAGCTGTATGGGTAGATTACCATAGTTACGAAGAGTGGGAGGAGGAATGATGTTGGTCCAGGAGCTCATTGAGAATGGTCCTAGCAAATACTGGCACTGTTTTAGTACAGTTCATAGTATTATTTATGACTATGAAAGATCCTACAGCCTGATTTTGAAATACTGAAGACACTGAGTTAACAATTTTAGCGTTACTGGTCTCATTGCATGTTGGCTGGTTTTGTAGTCCAGCTGAAGATTTGGAATTCTATCCTTAACAGTTGCTATGTGTGAGCGTTCAAGATGACTTTGGCAGCCTTTTTTGGGCTGTGCTACAGAGTTGGTTACAGGTCCTGTTTGCTTAAGTTGGTGGTAGCTCAGATGGATACAAATGATCCAGAGACACCTATCAAAAAGAGTAGAAGAAGTTCCCTATTGTTCTGGCCTGGCCATGTTTCTCCTAGTAATATATATGATACCCAGGTCTCCCCATGAAAAGTGGCCATTAGCCTAGTGGGACTAACCCAGTCAATAAAATGATAAATAACTTATCCATTTTATATAATTTTATATATATATATATATATATATATATATATATATATATATATATATATATATATATATATATATATATATAGACTTCGCCAATTCATTGTGATGGTGAAATGGTTCCTTTCCCAGGGTAACATTCCAGTCATCCAAGTGTTCTTTGTTTTGTGGTTTCAGCGAAGTTGTCTCAACATTTACTAATTCAGGTAAGTGGGTTTTCATTCATTAGAAGTGGACCAGTATATATATATATATATATATATATATATATATATATAGTAACCATATTAACTTTGTTACTCAAAACATATACATTTTTCATGACCATATTTTTCTTCCCTGACACTGTATTTTCTTTGACATATTTTTTTAATGATTTTATTGCAAAGAATTAAAGTAGAAATGATTGCTGCCTTTCAGAGTAATATATGGAAGACAGTGACATCATTGTCTTTTTTTTTCTGTGTGGGACATAATTCCTACACAACTTCTTTGCAAAACGTTGAAACTCAGGTACTAGCTAATAAACATAATATACATGAAATAAAAAAAAAAAAAAAAAACACACAGAAAGAGGACTGGAGAAACTGTTCTTTGTTATCTTACTTCTTTGCTGCTTTTCTTCATTTATACTTTGTTGTTCCAAAATTTCCCAGCAGTTACATCTCATTATTGGCCTCTGAAAGCTTTTTACACACTCACTTGTATTATGTACTATTGTATAGTCTACAACACTATATACCCAAATGAATCCAGATACGTAACAGTAAGAACACAGATAAATCTCTGCAAAACAAGAGTGTATGTTTTCTTTCTAAGACCAGATAAGTAAAGACCTGTATGAATGATCAGAAATGTTGTAGTTTTATGAACAGCAGTGTGTCTTTGCCAGTTTTATAGATTCTCCTCCTTTACATGATTTTTTTCTCTCTCTCTCTCTCATTACTCCTGTACAGCATGTCCACTTGTCAAGTGAATTCCGCCCCCACCAGTGAAAATACCATTTTGAATATCACTTCTGTTGATATTTAAAAATAATTATAGCTTTGGTCAGCCATGGGGAACCATGACGATCACGGTGAAGGGCCAGCAGTGGCATTGCCCAGGCAAGTTACATACCCAATGTTTTTCCCATTAAACCCATCTATGAGCCCAGATGTGCAATGATCTTCATGAATTACAAGGACTTCTTTATGCATGCTAAAAATATTTCTTACTTCCAAAAGAGGTTATACTCTCGTCACAAATCATTCTGCCACAGATGATAATTTGGAAGATGTACAATTTCTTCTCATCGCATATGTCATCAATCTATAATCAGCCTTCTTTTCACACCACCTAGCTTCTTAGCAATAGAGGAATCTACCTGCTTTGAATAAAAATGGCTGTCAAGCCACATATTATTTAATTGTAGCAGATCTAACACTGGTATTGGTAGCAAATCAGAGATGAAGTATACAAGGTCTATTGTCGTCCATCGAATAGGATAAGCATTGAATGGCTGAACATCAAACAATAAGCATCGAAAGTTCGCTCAGCGAACTCTCATTTCATTGACAAGGTAATTAACTACTTTTCCAACACTTCCCTTTCTCATACACAGAAGTGTTTCAAACTCTTTTCTCCACTGTAGTGCAGTCTTGGAGTTGGTATATATAGTAAGGGGGGTGTGGGGGGCTTGGGGTGTATGATGGGCAAAGCCACTCACTTTGGTGGGTTTGAAACACTTCCATGTGTGAGACTGGGAAGTGTTGGACAAGTAGTTACTTACCCTGTCGATGAAATGAAAGTTTGGTAAGTGAACTTTCTATGCTTATTGTTCAATGTTTAACCATTTGATGGTTAGCCTGTCGATGAAATGAAAGTTTGGTGAATGAACTTTCGATGCTTATTATTCAATGTTCAACTGTTCAATGGTTAGCCCATGTGATGGCCGAACATAGACCCAAGTATACATATGAATGTAAACCAGCTGCAGTAAGTTCACAAATTCAATTGTAAAACCTACAATAGATCAGTTGATGAAGTCAGGGAATGAATTTGTGCACATAAACTGAAAAACAGTGCTGACAAATGTAATGTGCATTTTGCAATGGAAGAAAGACAATTAAAATGTAATATTATTACAGAAAATTGAACTGCGGAAATACTGAAGGGTTATAAATGATTATTTAAGTTTTAGAAGGCAATGAAAAAGTGAGCTAATGAGTCTAACAGATGTGTAGCATGCATTAACAAATTCATAAAAAATGGATAGGGACAAAATGTTGAGGCTTTATCTTTTAACCATTAGTTATCTTCTGTTAAAATGCTCAGTGTGGGTCGCTATTTCAAAAAGACTGACATATAAAATTGACAATGTTTATTAAAGGAAAAAGCTGGACAACTTTGAATTTAAATTACTTAAATATCAATGAATGTCTTAATGTCCTTTACATGTTGCTAATTTAAGTTTCTCACCCTAAAAGTGTAAAATCAGCTTCATCAAAAGACAAAGGAATCTGTGATAAGGCAATCAAAAGCAGCTGGTTTAGTCAGTCAAAATACTGTGAAAATCTGTATGTGTATTTGCAAGTTCATTTTCAAACATAGTCCTAGAAATAGTTGTATACTCATTTTCAGACATACTTTAAGAAATATTTGCTTGCATGCATGCATACATGCTCATTTTTAGTCCAAGGTGCTATTATATAATGTTAATGCAAATAGTATAAAGTATATTTATATGCCTAATAACAACCACTTGAGTATGTCAAAGACAAGATTCATTGCATAAACTGATGTAGCTGAATAAAATCAAAATGACAGAGTGCAAATAAATATAGTATATGCAGTACTTACCCTGCACAGTATCTATGATAAAGATAAAATATCAAATAAATGGAAAATATTGTATCTACCTTACATAAATACATTTCTGTAGTCAAAATGGAATGTTCTCCAGCATCACATTAGGTCTTTGGTATAATTAATATTATCATATCACACAGTATGCAAAGTGTGACAGGGTAACATATAACTCGTGCAGAGTTCATGACCTTCACTACTAAGTTAAGCTTTCAGATATGCACTGTTTGGTAACATAAAATGAAAGTAATATAACAAAATCTCATTTCTTTCTTTCTTTCTTTCTTTTCTTATACTTTGCTTTCTTTTTGATAGGATCATATACTCCAATATGCAGGTTAGTAACTTGATGATCCATGTTTTACTTTTGAGGACAGGACATAAGCTAAAAATCCACTCAAAATAAACTAAATTATTTTGTTAATTAGGTATAAACTTGAAATTCATAACCTCCCTACCAGGCCAGGGAATTTGAAAGAGAACTACATAATACGTAGGGCATACTGTTTACTGTTTAAGTCAAATCAAATAGAAGAAATGGGAAAATAAAGTGGATATATGTACTGAAAAGCAAATTTGGGGGAGGGTGGCCTTGAATCATAGCCATGCCACTATTTCACAACAATGTCATTGTTTTTATCATTTTTTCACTTCAGAACATTTATTCAAAATGTCATTTAACCAAGATCTTAACAAGCTGTTTGTTACATTAAAATAGTTAAACTATGAGAGCCTCAGACAAATAAATATAACCAACTGCTAATTTCATAACAAATGCAGCTAAGGTGGGGCAAAGGGGGCAATAATCTAAGGTACATGGCTTTAAGGGTGAAATCAGAATATGGCAATCACATGATAATGCAGTACTGCATTTCTGGTGATGACTGAAGCTCTTCAGCTCTTCATGTGTGGTATTTACATGTAGTAGGCTACTTGTTATTATTGTAGCAAATGGTTTCCTACCATTGTCAAATGAGAAGAGTTTTTTTTTTTAGTTGTGAAGTTAAACTTGAGAGGGGTGCCAGATCAGGGAATTTTTTTAAGTGTGCCACAATACTGAGCTACAGTTCTGCAGACAGTCATTAAGTGTTTCTTTTGTTCATTAGAAGAAAGTGGGGAAAAGCAGGGAAATATACTGGATATCTTAAAAATGAAAAAGAGAAGTGCCATACAATGAATGAATGGATTTTTGTGTTTCCTTCCTCACATGCAAAGCAACACATGGGGTTTTGCTTACAGCTTCTCTTAAGGGCAATATACAAATGAATATATTTATTTTTGACATAGATAATTGCTACTGATAATGATAATTTATTTATTTATTTTTATTTTACATTTGTTAACCAGGTAGAGTCCGGCTGGACAAGTAGCCTGTTTAAAGCTGAGACCTGGGGAGAAAGGCTCTATAACAAAATACAAAAAAGATTACAAAAATTTTAAAAAGATTTACAAACAATATACAAAAAGTTTGACAGTTGCCAACAATCATAATTTACAAAAAGGGAATGTAAAACAGAAAAACATTAGATTTCCTAAGCCTTACTACAGACAGTAATATAAAACTCATTAGATATATAAAAAACATTGTGGTATTTTCATTTGGTAGAAGTAAGACAAGGAGAAGATAGCAGAAAAGAAAACATGTGATTGATGGCATGAGGAACTCGTCAGGAGTATTACAGGAGCATAGCCATTGTTGAGTAAGGTATTCCTTCAGGAGTTGTTTTAAGCTATGACGAACTGTATTTTTGAAGATATTCTGGGGTGATAGGTCCCACTGTTTGGCTACTTTGAAGGAGAAGAGAGTGTCACCCAAGTAATTATGGGAATTTGTTACCTTGAGTATAAGTTTATCAGATGATCTAAGGGTCCGGGGGTTGTTATTTAGTTGCACTAGGTTGTAGAGTGTAGGGCAGTTTTCAGGTATACTAAAAAATGATAATGTCATATATTACAAAGCATTTATCTACAATAACACAGCCATGAACAGTTAGTTCAAGCCTCCACTAGACCTAATCCACTAGCAAAGAGGTATGATACTTTGGCTGTGCTGTACCTATTTCTAGGCTCAGTAAATTTTGTTTTGCCTTGCCCTTTTAAAGGCCTTGGGAACTCGCCATTTAGTTTTAGTTTAATTTTCTTTGGTAGTATAGTAGTTTTATATATTGGCAGGAAAAATAACTTATCAGAAACCTGAATCTTCTTTAAAAAGTATTTGCATTTGAATGGAAGCTATTTACTTAATTTCATCACTTAGTGTGTTCAGTTTTGCTCTGCTTCACCTATTTTTGGGCTCAATTATTTTTACTTTTAATTTGTGAGCTCTGCCTTGCCCATTTAAAGGGTTTGGGAACTCATCATTTTGTTTTAATTTAATTTTCTTTGGTAGTGTATTGATTTTATAGACTGGCAGGCAAAATAACTTATCAAAAGCCGGCATCTTCTTTAAAGAGTTTCTGCTTTTGAATGGAAGCTATTTCCTTAATTGTATCACTTAATCTGTTAAGCTTTGTTCTGCTGCATGTATTTCTGGGCTCAATAATGTTTGCTTTTAATTTGTGAGCGCTCCCATGCCTTTTTTACTTTCCTTTTACTGGTGATGTAGTGGTTTTATAGATTGGCAGGCAGAATAGCTAATCAGAAGCTTGCAACTTGTTTAAAAAGCATCTGCCTATGAGTGGATGTGAATTAAAACAGTGGAACGGTATCATTGGCAAGATTAATACTGCTGTAAGACAACCTCGGATGATATCGCATAGCCGGTCTTAGGCATAGACCAACTAGGCGGCCGCCTAGGGTGCCACTCTAGTAGGGGCACTTTCCAGTATTTATTTGGTGTAGGTAGACCAGGATGGAGGCACCAGGTGGTGTAGTGGGGGCCACCGTGGAGCCCTTTTGCCTAGGGCACCAGTTGACCTAAGGCCGCTCCTGATAATATGACTGCTGTTCTAACTCTGAAAATACACTTTAGTGCTTAAAAAAGGAAGCCTCAATAATCTATCTATTTTTAATGGCTTACGTTAGATATTGTATGTGTTTACTGTTATCTTCTTGGCTCTGAAATGAAGTTCTTTGTTGCTCTTTTTACTTAAGACATAACTAAAATACACTCTAGTATTACAGCATTAACATTCTTTGACTTGTAATATATAGTAAAGTATAATGAAGTCACTTAATTCTTATGTGCTGGAAGACCAAGTTAAAAAGACATACCTCACTGAAAGTGATTGCTATGGGGTCTGTACTATCCCCTGACATTATTCTTTGCAACAACTGTATTAAATTAAAGAAACTCTTTCATAGTTTGGAGGGTAAGATATGAAGTGATCATCCTTCATGTTCTTATAATTTTTCAGCTGTAATGACTGTTACTGAATGTATTGGTTTATGGTATGCTGACAGCTGGAGTGGGGCAAATTCACCTAACAAACCCACTTCCCTACAATACAAAAAAGTCTAGCAATAGCAACAAAGGGTTAATATAACACAACGCATGTTATAACCCTCTCAAAAATTTCTGAGAAAAAAGAAAAAGGAGATGAAAGAATGTGAATCCCTGCAAGTCAAAACACAAGCAATATGATAAAGCTATTAATGATGTAACTTTTACATGATAAACAAGCAGAACAAACAACACAGTAAAGTAGGCAAACAGCAACAAGGAGAAAATCAGTCTCAATGTAGAAAAAAGCCGTGGCTGTCCCATTGTTGTTTCTTAAGTATTTCTTGGACACAGTCTCTTTTAAGCACACATTCAGCTATACATGAAAATTGCAATTTGGCTTAGATTGTAAATAGTATTTATTTATTTATTTGAAAATGTATACCCAAACATAATAGTAGTAAAACCTAGAACTTTGTCCAGTCCTGACCATATCCAAGTGTCAGACTCTTCTAGGTCAGATAACTTTAAGAAAACTGACCAGGCTGGATGTCCTGTTGATACCACAACTTTAGGTAAAGAAATACTAGTCAGTCTGACCACTGTGAGCATTTCCAGACTGTATGATGATAATGTAATGGCAACAATGTAGTATCTACACAAGCCACATTTGATCCTTATCCTAAACAAACTTGCCTTTCTTGAGCTCATGATGTCACACTGGGCACAAAGGTGAGGAAAAGAAGTAGAAATATTAGGGATACTGCTGTTGCTCAGGATAAAATATTTATTTCACAAAACAAAAATAAAAGTGCACTGGGAGGACAGGAAGGCTCTAGAAATACAAATATTATGCCTTCAGGTGCATCTAACTCATCTATTCCCAAATAAATGTTGATCCTAAATGACTCTAAGCTCAATCCTGCAAATAGAAGTTTTAGTGGCCTAAACAAGAAACAAATTACTGTGAGTGCTCTAGCTGATGTAAAATATACAATACCAAAACTGCTTCATGAAAATAAGCATTACAATCTGATCTTAGTCTATGCAGGAACAAACCAATGACCTGAGGTCAACATCACTTAACTATATGAAGAATGCCATACTAGAAATAATCGAAATACTTGAAGAAGTTCTTATTAGACATAATAAGTGCAATAGCATCATCTCTAAGCTGGAATGACTATTTATTTACCAGACCCATATTTTCAATTGTTGGTTAAGACAACTTTATACAGTATAGAACATGAAACCTATCCAGTATTGGGAATACTGTAGATACAATAATCACATGTTATCCATAGATGAACTTCATCTTAGTCAATATGAGACTGTTTTTCAATCAGATAAAATAAAGGAATACCTGAAAATGTTTTTAGACAATCCAATACATCAACCTCTAGCAGCCCAACAAATAGAAGCTCTGATATAGCTTTGAAACACGTTTATTGCAATGCACAATCTGGGCAACATGTTCGATGAATTGTTTGCTAAAGTTACTGAGCATAACAATATAGTAATAGCAATTGGGAAATCTTGAAATGTCAGCACTACAGATTCCAATTTACACAAAATATGAATGTCTCAGAGAACTCCAGGGGCAGGGGAGTAATATTATGGATTAATAACAATATTCCATCTTCACATGTGAATTCAATTAATGAGATAGAATGTATAATTATTCAGGTTTTTGATCCTTTAGCAAGTAAATCTTTAGAATTGTTCTTTATCATAGTTTGAGTATTGATTAACTTAAAAAAGAAGTTATATATTCACATAACGTTCTATCTATGTTGTCTATTTTCATTCTTCCTCAACAGCTGGGTTCAGATCCACCCACAGATCCAACTCAGCCATTATTTTAGCTTGTGGCATCTAAAAAGCTCTCGTGCTCCTCCCTTACCCATAATGCACCAACCCCTAACATACCTCAAATCTTGTTTGCTGGTTGACATAATGTAAGAACTATTAATATAATATTCCTGATAGAAGAAGCCATGATCTGATGCTCAACATAAGGAACAGTGGTGTCCTTATTAAGCTCTAGTTCTTCCAGAAATCAATTGTGGAAAAGGCTAGGGGTTGGTGAAAGAGGAGTTGAGGAAGAATGAAAATGAACAACATAGATGGAATATTATGGTAAGTACATAACTTCTTTAACTGATACTGTCAATTTTCACTCATTCCTCAACAGTTGGGACAGAGTCCCCAGCTACCTAAAATCCTGGGAGGACTCCAAGGAAGGATATTCCTGAACTTAGCTGAACCAAATGTTGCTCATCCCCTCGAGACCAGATCCAGTTTGTAATGAGTAATACAGGTATGAGGACTGGCCCAAGTTGTTGCCCAATGAAGCCCTAAATAGAAATACTGAAGAAGTAGCCATGGATCTAGTTGAATGGGCTCTTAAAGGTTTTGGGAAGGACAGACCCAATTTATTGTAGACAAATGCTATACAATCCATCAGACATCTGGCTAAAGTTACCTTTGACACTGAGTTACCCAATTTAAAATCTGCAAAGGGGACAAATAATTGATCCATCTTTCTAATTTCTTTTGTGCTATCTAAATAGAAACATGACTGTCTGTGAACATCTAATAAGTACAATATATATTCACCTTTGTTTGCAAAGTTAAGAAAGAAAACTGTCAGATTAATGGACTGGTTGATGTTAGATTCTGACACTACCTTAGAAAGGAAAGAAAGACTGGTCCATAATGTTACTCTATCCCTGTGAAAAATCAAGTAGGGAGGTATAGAAGGCAATGCTTGAAGTTCTAGAATCCTACTAGCAGAGGTGATGGCTAACAGAAAGATAGTCTTCTAGGCCAGAAACTTTAGATCATATTTTGCTGCTGGTTCAAAGAGGGAATGAATCAATGCCTGTAGTACTAAATGGAAGTCCCATGGAGGAGTTGGATCTTTATAAGGAGGTCTCAAAAGATGAAAACTCTCAAGAAGGCCTTTCAAAGTTTAGACGAAGCCAGGGTGGAGTTCTTAAATCCAGTGTGAAAATTAGAGATGGCTGCTAATTGAACTCTAATTATTGAGAAACTAGCTCCTTCACTGAAAACTGTTTCCAAAATTTCAAGGACAGTTTGTACAGGGGCTGAAAAGGGGTCAATATATTTCTAAAGCACCGAAAAAACAAACATCTTCCATTTACTAATGTAAAGTTCTCTTGTAGAAGCTTTATGGGAAGATAAAAGTATATGACTTACAGGAGATGAGAGCATAGGTTGTCCAGCTATTTAAGGAAGTGGATAAACTACACTGTCAGCTCTAGCTTTGAGATTCCTGGGTAAATCATGCCTGCTGGTTGAGACAGGAGGTCTCAAATCAGATTCAGAATCCAAGATGGGTAAATTAGATGAGACCAAAGAAAGGAGAACCAAATCTGTCAAGGCCAGTAAGGTGCAATGAGGATGACTTTGCTCTTCAACTGGAAAGCTTTCTGCATAAATTTGGGATCAAGGGAGTTGTGGGATACACATAGAGCAGACCTGGGGGGGATGGTCAGTCATGTAGTAGAGCATCTCTCAGTGATTTCCCCAACAAGGACATTAGGGCAAGGAAGCTGCTGCAGTTGTTGTTCAGGGAAGATGCAAAGAGATCGCAGCAAGGCTAGCCCCATTGGCAAAAAATAATTTCTGCCATCTTCATGTTGAGAAACCACTCATGCGATTGTAGAATGGACCTGCTCAATTTATCTGTTATCATGTTGGACTTCCCCAGAATGTGCATTACTGTTAGAAAAAGGTTGGATGAGATCACCCATTGCCACACTCTGAGGGCTTCTTGACACAAGGGGTAAGAGCTGGTTCCTCCTTGTTTGTTGATAGACCAAACTACTGTCATATTGTCTGTCTGAATTGCAATTATCCCAAAAGGGAAAGAGTGTTGGAAGGCCTGCGATGCTAAGAGCACTGCTGTCATTTCCAGGACATTGGTATGCATGTTGGCCTCTTTGGGGCACCAAGTGCCTTGGACTGTTTTCCTAGGTAGTGCCTGCCCAATCTGGGACACATCCATGGTCACTGTAGCCTTGCACTGAGGGAGAATGAAAGGACAGCTTTGTAGAACATGATCTGATTGAATCCACCAGCAAAGGTATCTCTTGCACGTCTGAGTGATTTTTATTTGGGCTGACATGCTTTGGTAAAGAACAAACCGTTGAGGAATTCTTATGTAAAATTTTGCTGGAGGAACTATGAATATAGCTGCCTATATTGATCCCAAGGCTTGCAGGATCAATCGACTGAGATTGTGGTACTGTGAATTATTTCTCTGACCTGGAATCTGATAGTTTGTACTTTTGAGGGAGGAAGAGAAGCTGTCACTGATATTATATTGAAATTTGTTCCCATGAATTCCAGTGTTTGAGATGGTTCTGACTGAGATTTGTTGTAATTTATCATTATCCTAAGATGGGAGCAAGTCTGGAGTACCTGATCTTGTGCTCTTTTTAGTAGATGCCTAGTTGGGGTGGTAATGAGGCAGTTGTCCAGGTATGGAGACACTCAGAATCCCTGCAGTCTGAAGTGAGCTGCTACCACTGCCATGCATTTGGTGAGCACCCTGGGTACTGTGGTGAGGCCAATGGGCAGTGCTCTGAACTGGTACTGACTGGCTCCCAGCCAGAATCATAGATACCTTCTTTATTTGTCTGTTCATTTTTATGTGATGGTATACATCTTGAAGGTCTATTAAGCACATCCAGTCATCCTTGCACAACAAGGGCAGAATGGACTGAACCATGACCATCCAAAACTTTGTGTGTTGAACTGATTTGTTCAAGTTGCTGAGATTCATAATTTGTCTCCAGTTTCCCTGTTTTCTTTGGCACTAAAAAGAAGCTTGGGTAAGTTCCAGATTCTATCTGGTCTGGCGGGACCTATTCGATGACTCTATTTTTCTAGCAGCTTTTGTATTTCTACTGCTGCTGTTTTCCTCTGACTGGCATGAACATCAGGAAATTTGCAAACAGATGGAGCTGGTAGGGAAAAGGGAATTATATAACCTCTGGAAATGATCCTCTGCAGCCACATATCTTTTGTGATGTCTAGCCGGGCTCTCTGATGCAGGGATAATCAACCGCTGATGGTCTACAAGGGGGATAATCAGGCCTCCTTTCAGGAGCAATGGGATGGTCATAGGATCATAGGAGGTTATTAGGCTAATGGGCCCAGGGCCCTTACAAGCCTAGCTAAGCTTGACCCGTGTTCCCAAGGGTGTTTGGTTCAAGCAGGCAATAAAATCAGGCCCTATTGCACCTGTGCAAGAGGGACACAGGTGGAACCCCCAGGGTGAAATTCCAGTTACTCATTCAATCTTCCAAACTATATGCAAATAGGGCCAAAGTAGGGCTTTGTTTAACATGAATAGGAAGCTTGTTCCAAAGGTGGGACAACCTATGTAAGACAAATCTGTCTCTCCATCAAGTTCTGCTGATGTCACATACCAGTTTAAGGTCCTTTGAGCGAGTGACCCATGTGCCATTTGACTTGCGAATGTGCAGCATTTCCATTAAATCTGGGTCAGAGATTGCTCTATATGCAAGGCACAGGTTACCTCTAAGCAGTCTGTATCACACAGAGTAAAGTGACAATGATTTCAGTCTGTCCACATAAGACAGATCTTAAAGACCCTGCATTTTCTTTGTAAGCAACCTTTGTGGTCTCTCCAATTGCTGCAGGTGTTTAGAAAGGAACATACCAAAAGAAGCCTTGTACTCTATTATTGGCCTGATGAGGGAAGAGTACAGGGGGGTTATAACCTCTTTTTTTTCTGGAGGCAATGCCCTTGTGTATGAGAGGAACAATATAAAATGCCCTTCTTACCACTGTGGAGACATGGTGATCAAAGTTAAGGTTGCTGTCAACTTTTGTGCCCAGATCTCTCACCACTGACTGTGTGCTTAGAGTATTGCTATTAAAGTGGTAGTTTGCAGGAACATCACCCTTGCTGAAGTGGATGATAATGTATTTTATTCCATTGAGTTTAAGACCATGACATTGGCACCAGTCATTAGTCTACGTAAGATCTTCTTGCAGGATGTTGACATTGCTAGGGGTTTCAATGATCGCTCCCAATTTACAGTCATCAGCAAGCTTTGTCGGCCACAGTCCTTACGTTTTAGCTTGTACTTCAGAGAAGTAGTTACTAAACAGTGGAGGTCCCAGAACTGATCCTTGTGGAACACCACTGGTTACAAGTCTGCTGGAGGAGGCGGAGTCCTTATTTTGACCATATGAGTTCTATCACTGAGCCAGTTGGCAACCCACCTGATAATATATGGGTTGATACCCAGATGGGTGAGTTTAGCAATGATGCCTGAGTGGGGGATTGTGTCAAAGGCCTTGGCTAACACTAGGTAGGCCATATGCACAGATTTGCCCTCATATAGAGCTTTGGTGACTGTCTTGAAGTAGTCCACCAAGTTTAACAGGCATGATCTCCTCTTGACAAAGTCAAACTGGATCAGTGTTTGGAGATTTCCTATATCTTTGTTAATAAGGTCTCTGCCTCTTTTTAGTTTCTCCAAGTCTTTTGGGTTTCTAATACCATGATGGGAATGGACCCCATTCCTAAGTCAAAGTACGATTAAAGTTCATGAAATTAGCATTGTTTCAGTCTTTGATGTCAGCCAAAAGTGCTCTTCGCAGCACCCACAGTATGCCCAGTAATGACGCCTGCAATTCATATGGGATTACATGGATTGGTAACATATCTAAATGTTGTTGAGTCTTTCGGCTTTTCCCGGTTAGGGGTCGCTACAGCGGAAATCCGGTCCGCTAATGATTGATAGCTGATTTTTACGTGCCGAGTTACCAGCCCTGATGCACAACCTTCAACGAAGGTATGCCCATTCACGCATGTCTCCACGCAGAAGACACTCCAGCTGAGAATCGAAATGGACAGTGTCTTACTGTGAGGCGACAACGCTACCGCAGCACCACCACCGCGGTACTGGTAACATATCTAAATATTATTGTAAACTCTTTTTTATAAGACCCGTTGCTCCTACTGCTGTTGGAGCTGTTTGGGTATCTTTCTTCCACATTGCTCTCATTTCTGCCTGCAGATCCTGGTATTTTATGACTTTGTGTCTCTGTACGCAAGACACTATAGTCACTGGATGTGGTGATTTCAAGGATCAATGCTACTGTTGTCTTCTTTTCTTGGACCACTATATTCGGTTTTCTAGCATCTATCTTTTGAACTGTTGATAATGGGTAATCCCATGTGATATAAACTTCAGCATTTTCTATGATGCTTTGTGGCTCATGTTTCCAGTGTTTTTCAGCCACTTCGATACCGTAATGTTTGCACAATCCCCAGTGCAACAGTCTCGCCACATTATTATGCCTTCCAGTACACAGTCCTTCTGCCATTAGTGTGTCACAAACAGCAACAAGGTGTATGACTGTTTCCAATTCGGTTTTACAAAACTTACATTTGTCAGTTTCTCCCACATGTTCAATGGACTTTGTAAACCAACATGCACATAGCCCACTATCTTGGGCTGCCAATATTAACCTTTTATTTCTTGGTTTGAATTCACCTCTCCTTAACCATTCCTGCATTCGTTCTTGATCAACATGAGACTCTTCCAGAAGTTTTCTATACTTGCAACTATATTTATGTTTTTTTCCACATTTCTTGCCTTCTCAACTGGTCCTTCACCTTATATTCTTTCTTTTGTTTTTTGACACATTCAGTTGCTGCCTGTTTTTTATCTACTTCTGGTTTGATTTCCATTCCTGCTTGATGTCGATCTGCTTCAGCCAAATTAAGCAGAGATGTCATCTTAGATTTATTCTCCTCATGTTTCAAAACTTTCACCATGTTTGGATCTTGTGACATCAGTAGATATGCGTGGAGACCCACAATTGCAGATCTATACATGTAATCAATTTCAAGGAGGCCCATCCCTCCTTCAGAAAGGGGAATATATAATCTTGATATACACTGATTTTTATAAATCATTTGGTGAGCATGAAGCATCCTTCTTGTTTTAATATCCAATCTATCCAACACTTTTTTGGGCCAGTCAATCACTCCAAAATTATAAGTTAGGACAGGAAGAGCAAATTGATTTATAGCTTGGATCTTATTCCTATATATGTTTTGACAACCTGCAGCTGTGCTTTCAGTTCCTCATCTGATGAGATATACAATTTTAAATCATCAACAAAAAGAAGATGAGAAGTCATTAGACTGTTGTTTTCTAGAAGCCAAATTATAGCCATGACCTAAGCTGTAAGTGAACAGCTTAATGGATTAATGGCAAGGCAAAATAGCAACTGTGACAGGGAGTCACCCTGGAATATTTCCCTTTGGATTTTTATCCCTAGGATAATAATCTGTCCTTTATCATGGCTTAATTGCAAAGTGGTCTGCCACTGTTTCATGGTTACTGTTATGTAATCAATCAGTGTAGGATGTACCTTACACATTCTTAAGCACTCTTTTATCCATGAAAGTGGGATACTATCAAATGATTTTTTATAGTCAATCCATGCCATACTTAGATTATTCCCTTCCTTACAGTTCTCCACTATAACTTTATTTAACAACAAATGATCCCTTGTTCCATATGACTTTCTTTTATTGCCCTTTTGTTCTACTGCCATAATTGAGTTTTCTTCTAAATGACTATAAACTCTGTTGGCGTCAATCCGTGTGTATAGTTTATACGTCGTCAGAAGACAAGTTATTGGTCTGTAATTATTAGGGTAGCTTGCAGGTTCACTCTTAAGTAAGGGCATTGTTTTTCTTGTTGTTAACCAGTGTGGTGGTTCATGGCCTTTCAGATAAGGTTGGTCAGGCTAATGGGTCTATAGTTCCTGGGGTCTGTGGATGCACCCCCTTTGTGCAAAGGGATGATGGTAACTGTTTTCTATTCCTCTGGGATGAAGCCAGTGCTTAGGCTGTGATGGAAAAGCATGCTCAATGGTGATGCTAATTCCTCTTTTAACTCATGTAGAATACAGCCTGGGATGTTGTCTGGTCCCACAGAGGCTGTGTTTTTGGCCTTGGAGAGGGCCTGCTCTCAGAGATACTAGGTAGGGGACAGGTGTTAGGGATGCTTTGGGGTATATGTGGTGGGCCAGGGGAGTGAATGTTTCACTGAAACAGTCAGCCAGCAGGTTTGCTATAGCCACAGTTTTTCTATATATGTAGTACCATTATGGGCCTTACCTTTGAGGTTACAGATGTAACTAAAGAATGCCTTGTGGTTATCCTTAGTTAGGGAAGCTAATTTGAATTCATAGTTAGCTTTGGAGGACTTCATTAGGAGTCTTATTTGCTTGCTTCAGTTGAGGAGGGAGTGTTTCCAACTTTGAGACGATTCCTTCCTACTGTTAGACAGCAATTTCTTTCTTCTATTATATAGCCTATTAATGGCAGTTGTCCACCAGGCAGATTTGTTTTTCCTTGAAGATCTTGCTTTGGTTGCATCAGGTACAGCAGAGTCAATACAATTGTACAGGTGCGTGTATAAAGCATTGGTGTATAACTCAGCATAGGTGTCTGTTCCATTTGTGGGGGGAGGGGCTATGAAGCTATTTATGCCATCAGGTAAAAGGTTGTAATTGGCCTTGGAAAAATTTTTCAGTCTAGTTGTTGCTAAGGGGGGGGGGGGGTCTTGTGTTATAGTTTCTTCTAGCAAGACTGATTTATGGTTAGATCTCACCAGGGAGAGCCACACAATGGAGGTGTTTCAGCGGTCCTCCATACTGGTGAGCACCAGGTCCAGGATGATTGGTCCCCTTGTGGGTGTGTCAACCAGCTGGCCCAGGGCATTGAAGTTAATGAAGCCCATGCACCTTTGGGCAAGTGAGTTAGAACACATATAATTTACCCAGTCTATGGACAGGTAATTAAAGTCACCCAAAACCAGGGTGAGTCATGATCCGTGGTTGACGTGGGGTCAGAGAGGGAATCTCTAGACCTTTAGTTCTGCGGGTCTCCTCTGGCACTTGGGTGGCATCTTCCATTTGAGTTCCTCTCTCCCCCTGAGGAAAATAACTCCACGTGGATTTGGAAAGGACCCTGTGTAGATAAGTGCATGTGTATGTACCTTTAAGAAGCATTTCCAGCTGTAGGCACATGCATGTAAATACTGAACACGTGCAGGCAGCAGTGCCGTTTTGAGAGAACAATCAGAGTGTTAACATGTAGGAGTGTGGTAGTCAGTCTGTTTATAAGTTTATTTAAGTTACTAAGCCTCTTTTCTGATGGGTTTGTGTCTAATAAAGCTGCTTGAACTGAACCCACAAATGTTCGTTTGTTTTATCCTGACCAGATGATTGACATGGTATCAGAACTGGGATCAGAACAGCTACTTCTTTGTGCCATAAGGTGCAGAGTTGAAGGTGAAGACAGACTAAGCAGGTTGAGTGAAATGAACCTCAGACAAATGAAAAAGGGCCAGAAACAAGCTAAAGGAAAAGTTAACTGCACAAATTATTTATTTGGCAAAGAAAATGAAACGGCACATATATAAGGCACAAAACATTATTAATCAGACGAGTAAATGTATTATTAAGCAAATGAAAGGCACAAAACACATTATTAATTAAACAAAATGTGCGAACCCATGATATTTGATAAAACTAGCAAAACTATTCATATGGGGCTCAGAATTACCTTTGGTTTGCATAATGAGTATGTTTAGAGTAAAATCACCTGCAATGTTCATTGTATACATTAATTCTTGTATATGTGATTTTGTTTGTTTCCTCGGAGCTTATCTCCCCGGGCCTCTACTGAAAATGGACATATATCCAGTTAGACTAGCCCGGTCAACAAATGCAAAATAAAATAAAATAAAGAAAGAAAGAAAGAAAGAAAGAAAGAAAGAAAAGTATCATGAGCATGATAAAAGATTGAATGGTCATACGAGTACAATAAAAAGAGGAAAATAAGCTTAAAGAGCAAGGCAACTGCATTTTTTTTAGTGAAAGACCATCCCCGGGATTCAGTAAACTTCTGTGCAGGAATAGTTTATTCCTGCATGTAAGGGACCGTTCCCATGCAGCACGGTAGAGTGCCATGCATATTCATGAAGGCGTGCTGCCATGCTGCAAAATGGACACAGTTCTGTGTACGAGTTCAGGGTGTGTCTGAGAGCAGTGCTCTCACAATACACATGCCCCCTGCACACTAGAATTGCCGTATGGCAATTTAAAACAAGCGACAATGCTTGTAACACCCCCAACCCATCAGGGTAAGCTATCTGGACAAAGCCATAAGGGGCAATCATCCCTACAAAGGCAGAAAGTGGGTAGCATAAGCATTAATATTCGGCAAGGTACGAACCACATAGCATACACCTCTTAACCTGTCAGAGTAAGGAATCTGGACAAAGGCATAAGAAGCAATCATCCCTAGAAAGCCATAAAGTTGATAGAATAACAGGTTTAGCATAAGCATGAATTTTCGGCAGGGTATGAAGCACATAGTGCACGCCTCCCAACCCATCAGAGTGGATTCTGGACAAAGCCTTAAGGGACAATCGTCCCTACAAAGCCAGAAAGTTGATAGAATAACAGGTTCAGCATTAGCATGAATATTCTGAAGAGTATTAAGTAAAATACACAACAAATACAATTTTTTTTTCACATATTCAATAAAGTTTAAGCATAGCTCCGTGGGTATGCCCGTTGCTTAATTATGCTTAGCCCAGCAGAAACGGCAGGATAAGTTAAAAAGCAATAAACATATAAGTGCAATAGTGTAGCAGTTAGAGCGTATACATTGCATGTAGTTATTCACGGTTTGAGCCTTACCAAAGCTATTTCCATTTTGTATGTGTAAACATTACAATTTATATTTATTTGTATATTTATGTAGGAAGTAACTTACTTTTTCTCAACTGGAGTAGTGCATTAGGCCCAGATGTGAGGTGTCAGTGTAATAAAGTAGTGAAACCCCCATATAAACACAAGTGCCCCATACAGTATAGTCACACAAGAATAAATTAATCACAGCACATTAGGGGATGTCAGGGAAGCTAAATAAATCTATATTATGTAATGAATGATGAATCAATCCCATTCAGGTGGTAGTCCAATCTAATAAAACATAAGCAATGCTAAGCTTTGCACATCTATGCTGACTGGGTATAAGCATTGTGTACAAATGAATACTAAGCAATGAATAGCCCAGCTAAGTGGATTTGCCCATTGGTAAGCAATGCTGAACCTGCTCCTTTAAGCACTGCCAACCTTAGCTAAGCAGGTTTGCCCATATTTCAGCTTAGCTCAACATTTTCAAAACTGTCCAATCATGGCAAAGGGCAGGAAATCGGCCATATTTAAACCCTGCAAGTGGGAATATAGCTCATAACTGGTTGTAGCTCTCCACTGTAGGCAGTATGGCAGGTGTTGGAGAGGGCATGCGCTTTCGGGTGCAGCGCTTGTGCATAAAGGATTCCAGGGTCATGGTAGGATTCCTGGTAAGACTGGTGAGCAGGTCCAACACCAGTATGTTGTCTTGAAATGGAGGAAGAGGGAGCTCTTGGAACAGTGGGTCCAAGAAGCAAGAGAGAGGGGAGATGCCCCAGCAATGTGTAAGTATTCATAGCAATAAATGTTTACCAAAGTCCAGCCTGTGTATGTGATGGATAGGTATGCATAAATGTTTCTCTATTTTCATTACAGCTCCAGCTGAGTGGACTGTGAACCAGGAAGCTCATGCCAGCAGGTTGGAATGGCTACATTGTGAGGCTGGTGAGTAACAATCCTGCTTGTAGTAGTCATACCAAATAAATATAAAGAAGTAAAATGTCACCTGGCAGTATAAAATGTGTATGGTTTGTACTGAATAAACCAGATAATATGACAATAATAGTTCCATATAGGTCATATTTAAATAAAAGTGTAACTGCCTGGCAATAAAGGTCTAAATCCTGGACTGGTTGCGTTTACTCTGGTATTGTATGGCCTGACTTGTTGCATTCACCAAGATCTGATATCTGAATAGTAATGTTGCATTAACCACTGTTTTCCACACTGTCCTACATAAAAAAAATATGTCTAGGAATGTCTGTATAAGAATGTTGAAATTACAAGGTCAGATTGTACAACCAAGAGAGACTTAGAAAACACTGAAAAAAAAGACAGCAGTTTCTAAATAGATCAATCTGATGAAACACAAGTTGTTGTATTTTTAGCAGACACAGCCATGGTTCAAATCCTGGGAGTGGTAGTAAGCTGTATGCATAATTTTAACTAGGATTTTTGGAATATGTGTAGAAACAGTCAGGTAATGTTAAAACATTCCCCCCACAGGTCTGCCAGGTAAGAGAAGTAGAAAGTAGCTATAAGACGGTTGAATTATACACTGTGTACAAACATACCACTGGCCAAACTAAGGCCATATGGTATTGTAATAATACCTATAGAGTAATGATTAGAGCAATGATCATTAAAGTTGTGAGTACTGCAAGGATATACAAGTTGTTAATTGACATCGCTCTCTCTCCAACACCATATCTGCAAAAATAATCTAAACACACAAATCAATGGGTATGTTTTACACAAAACGTACTGTTGGGACATATGTCCTATTGTTCAACAAATATTGAAATGTGTTTCTATTAAAGTTCCATGTTGAAATGCTATCATTGGTGGTCTATTGCTATTAATGTAATCTGCATGCCGTTGTAATGGACACTGTGGTTCCATATATGCATGTGTTCTGTTTGCTATGCAACTGTTCAAAACCTGTTGTTTTCTGTTAATGGGAATAAATATGCATTCAGTTATAACTAATCCTGGATTGTGTTGGCTATTACTAACCCACATATGTTCTAAAACTGCAACAGCATAGCATGTTTGGCAAGGCTGGTCCCAGCGGACCCACCTCTCCCACCTCATCTGGCCATGGCACTGGGCCCAAGCACGTCTGGGATCCACCCTGGGACCTCCTCGTCTGCTGGTCCTGCACCACCTTTGGGTGGAACCGCCTCAGGGGATAGGGCACTCCCCCACCTGGGAGTGGGCACAGACTGGATACTGTCACCCAAGCCCAGGTTGGGGGATTGGTGCATAGCAAGCTCTGAAAAAAGTTTGGAGATCTGCTATGCCAGCTTGAGGGCTGCGTGGTGCAATTAGAGGGTCAGCCTACCCCTCCTACTCAGCCCCCAGCACAGCCACCTCTGGGGCCATGAAGGTGCAGTGGTGACTGCCCATGGGTGGGGAACTCAGTCCCACTGTTTACATTTGGGAGCTCATGGGCTTATGATGTTGGGTTCGATATTACAACGTTCAAACTCCTGTGAGTTTGATGTTGCAATATAGACCTGTACATATATATATATACATATATATATATATATATATATATATATATATATGTGTGTGTGTGTGTGTGTGTGTGTTGGTATGTGTGTGTGTGTGTGTGTGTATGTATGTATGTATATATATATATATATATATATATATATATATATATACATATGTATGTATTATGTGTGTGCATGTAGTGCATTTGGATATTGGATCCACACTCTGAACTTCTCACTGCAAAAAATCTGACCAAAGGCAGTGTAAATAGGAGTGAAGGGGCCTAGACTATGGACCTCTTGTAATTATTGCCCTTATCCCTTCCTCCACAGCTGAACTGTTCTACCTTGCAACAAAATAATAAGGCCTGCCAAGTCCTGGACCCAGGGCCTTGTAAACTATGATCAAAGCAATGTACCATTGCACCATCTGAGTCCTACAAAAGTGATGACTTCCCCAACATATCAGTTAGTACAGTCATCCAACAGCAGGGAAAGGAGTCTGTAGAATCAGTCAGGTAGTCTATATATACATGTATATGTATGGAGATGCATATATGTGGACAAATATATACATGATACACACACACACACACACACACACACACACACATATATATATATATATATATATATATATATATATATATATATATATATATATATATATATATAATATATATATATATATATATATATATATATATATATATATATATATATATATATATACATATATATATATATATAGAGAGAGAGAGAGAGAGAGATCTACATTCATATCCACATATATGTGTACATACATGTATATAGAAAGGTCAATAAATACATATAAATATACAGAAATATATGACAGCTACAAAGACATGGCGTTCAGAGGGTCATGCTGCTGCTCACTGGAATTCTAAATCTGGAAACTCACTCACTGGAAGTATTCCTTAAAATGGGGAACAATGACATCTGTGCTGTAACAGAGACCTGGATAAAGGCAGCAGGAAGCACCCCTGCAGTACCAGCCTATATGTAATGCCACAACTTTTGGCTACAGAATGTGGACTGAAGCTCCAAAGGTGGTGGTATTTTCATATTCATAAAGGGTGCACACACCTCCAGAGTGGAAGACCAACATTATGCATTACAGATCCTGCAGGCATAGATGACATTGGGTAAGACAGTGGTTCAGGTTGTAGCCTGCGATAGGTCCCCATATATTTCACAAGACTCACACTCCATGTCCATAAACAACCAACCTAACACTCTCATACTGGTTGACTTCAAACTACCCCACCATTAAGTGGGAAAGCTACTCATGTACTGATGCACATGCCTATCACATTGACCTGGTCCTTCCTAACATGGGAGACTGTTGCTCTATACTAATAGTCAACACCTCACTTGTTATATCTAAACACAAAGTAATCACCTTTAGAAATCCACACCCATCCTACCCCCACTGCACAGATAACCACCATGAAAAGCCTTTCCAAAGTTAACTATGGCCTCATAAAAGCAGAGGTGGTTAACCTCACATCAGCCATGCAAATGGACACTAGTTGCATGGCAGTTGAATCAAACAACAATGCACTATGAATATGTACATAAATGCATGGATAATGCCTTACCCAATACAACCAGGACCTTCACCTTAAAAAAGGAAACTGATCTGGTGGTCCCCTGCCATAAAGAAACTGTACAACAGAAGTAGGGAACCAATGTGGAATAAGGTGAAGTCCCAAAACAGGAAATAAACCCTTATCAACCTCAATGAATAGTTGAGATCCCTCATCAAATACTACAAAGTTGGCTGTGAGAACAGACTTGGAGCACATAGCAAAGACAACCACAAGGCCTCATGCAGTTATGTAAAGAATCTCCATGGCAATACCAAGAATTGTTCTGAGCAACTAGACAATGGTTCCTCCTGGACTGAGCCAACAAATAATGCCAGTGTTGGGAGGGTGGCCTAATGGTTAAGGTGTTTCCCTTACAAACACAAGGTGGAGGGTTTGAGTCTCACAAGGGATAACTGGCTAGGCTTAAAATGGCCCACAAGGGCAGTTAGCCTAGTACTAATCTATGAACCTATGAACCTATATACTGGCTGGCATCTTGAGTGCAAACAGTACCCCTCACCCCACAAAGGACAAATCACAATATCAGTACACCACCAGGCACCCAGTATTACTGCAGCACAGGTTACAACACCACTGTCCAAGGCCAAGAATACAGCCTCTATGGGACCTGAGAATATCCCTGGCTGTGTTCTACATGAACTACTGAGTGACCTGGCACCTTACCTGTGTGCCCTGTTAAAGCACAGCCTCACCTTAGGCTTTGTCCCTACTGAATTGGGCACTGCTGCAGTCACCCCTCCCCACAAACGAGGTGTAACTACAGACCCTGGCAAATACAGCCCCAACGGCCTGACAAGTCTGTTACGTGAAGCTATGGAATGCATCATCATGCACCTAATAAATAGGGATATGGGAATCTGCAGACTCAGGATCCCACACATTTTACCTTTGTGAAGGGTAGGTCATACCTGCTCATTCAACCTGGTCAACCTCTTGCCGTCAGTCACCTGAGCTGTGGATGAAGGCAAGGTGACACCTACAGCTTACATTGATCTTGCCAAAGCCTTTGATAACATTCACCACTCACTAAGCTTGGTATCAACCCCTATATCGCTAGGTGGGAACAGAGACACAAATACATGGCTAGATTGGACATACTGCTGCCATACATTGAGACAGTTGCATATGCCACTGGGTTTGTTGTAATATCCTTTATGAGGAATATGATGTTGGTAATACCAATAGATGTGAGTATTTACTGACTGCATTCCCGAATACACAACTGATTTACCAAGGACACCGACAGTCTGGTGAACACACAAAACATGACAGGCAGACATGTGGCCAGTCTGTGGATTCTGTGCCAGTGGAGAGGTATGTCAAAAACATATCACTGTGAGTCGTGACATCAAACACTAAGTGCATGTCCACACAAACCCTGTCAATCTATCAATCCACCATGTATATAACAGCACTGATGACACAGACTCTGTTCACAAATCTGAGGATATGTCCCCCATGTTGGTTGGCTGTCTCCACATGTCCTGTCCTGTGATGTATTGCCACTCACTGTATGTGAATCTGTAGGCCACCACCTATGTAATACCCCTCACACAGGCAAGGAAATAGGGCAAGGCCCACATTAAGGAATGCCCCATATGTCAGAACTAGCAGCAGTGTCCAGGCCTACAGCACAATACAATGTGGGCACATACATAGTGGTATGGCATAGCAATACCTGACATCTGCACATCTGTACAGAGGACAGACAGAAAGTAGATAGCCAACAGGATATGCATTAGGATGAATATATTGAAAGATACACATCTGAAACTGAAAGGTATGCCATTACTACATGACAGCAGGCCCCAATGACATGTCCAAAGAAAATAGTAGTCTATAGTTAAAATCAACATATCATATCACTATCCAATAGGAGCTACAGCTCAAACACCTAGAACAGGATACTCAGTACTCAGAGTCCAGCTTTGCATGCAGGGGTGTATGGTTCCAGTACTACAATCTGCAATCTACTCTTACTTGAAAAAGCACTGTTAAAAGTACTAACGTAATGATACCATATGCGTTAAACTATTTCTGTCAACCAGTGAGTGCACTGTAGCTGGTGTGACATGCAAGTGTGACTGCATATAACTTGGGATACTACCCATGTATAAAAGAAATCCAAAGAGAACATACTGTGGTACTACCCATGTATATCCAGGTGTCCCATACAGTATACTCACACCCCTTGCTACTGTAATGACAGCACATAGAAGCATATTATGTACAGGGAATTAAGTACACTTATTAAGGATGTCATTACCCTGCTATTTTATCAGACTAGAATGTGATCACTGGTGACCAAGGCTAAGCTATGCTGAACAGGTGTAAGCATTGCTTAAATGTAAATGCTAAGCAGATTTGGCACTGGTAAGTGAAGCGTACATGGTGCAAGCGCCTACTCATTTAACCATACGTTAGCACCACTTACCATCAGGCAAACCTGCGCAAACCTGCTCAAAGCTGCTCAAAACTGCCTTAGCTACTCTGTATCCAACAGTCCTTGTTCTGCCTAGCAACAAAATAAATAGCCATTACAGGTCTTGAACCCAGGACCTTGCACACCATAGCCTAGGAAATTTACCAGTAAGCCACCTCAGCTGTGCTGTGTGAGGATGTTGTCTCAAACATACCTTTCTTTACAGCCAGTTTACAATAGAGAAGCGACAAGTGTGCAGTTAGGAAGGATTGGTATCTATAAATAAATATATATATATATATATATATATATATATATATATATATATATATATATATATATATATATATATATACATAGAAGCATACATAGAGAGTGAAATATGTAGGGAGAGCCATATATGTGTACAACAATATGTAGATATATTAACAATAAATACTGAGGTGTACATATCTATCTATATGTATATATATATATATATATATATATATATATATATATATATATATATGTGTGTGTGTGTGTGTGTGTGTGTGTATATATATATATATATATATATATATATATATATATATATATATATATATATATATATATATACATACATATATATACATACATATATACATATATACACACACACACACACACACACACATATATATATATATATATATATATATATATATATATATATATACACACACACACACATATATTTATATATATATATATATATATATATATATATATATATATATATATATATATATATATATATATGCATACATGTCCCAAAATGTCCATACAAACATATGCTGCTGATAGACCACCCATGACTGGGGCAGCATGCACAGTTGGATACAAAAGCAGCCATGATACTCACATTTGCCCCCCCCCACAGTCCAATTAAATGAGCGAACAGTACACTGCTACAAAATCATGATAGGCCATACACATTGGCCAGACATACAACAATCTCTTAGCAAAACAAATAAAATGTCTGAACATAGCAAAGAAAAATACAACCAGCCAGTAATTCACACATGTTTATTATACTCTGATGTCTTGGCCAAAGCCTTCAGGGAGTAAACATTACCAGAAATACATGCCTTAATCCGAAGAAGCAATTAACACCTAATTACATAATTAAATATACACCCTTCAATTACACCTGTCATTTAACCCCATACAGGATAAAGTATCACAGTTAATATTAATACATTGAAGTCTGTACATAGCAACTGTCCTTATATGAATGTTTCATCACATTGAGGAACAGACGTTTTCAGAAACAGTACCTTGAGACCAGTACTGTCCCCATGGTGTGATTTATTCAAATGTGCAGCTATAGGACTGAAATATTTCTTATCAGTAATATTTCCGGCATGTTCTAACAACCTAGTTTTAAAACACGTGTTACTGTCCCCCACATAAAATATGTTACAAGGCCATCTAGGAGCTTTCCCTATACACCTATCTCTTGAATGTACAGACTTCAACATGTTTCCCAGCCATTCCACTCAGCAGGAATTACAGCACTAAATAATGATAGAGCAGTATACCTATCCACCTACTACTGTATGACATCTGGACAAAGCCTGACATAATTGGTGGACAGAAGCCCAAATACATGGCCATACATGAAATAATGCTTTTATACACTGAGAAAGTTGCTGGTGTTATAGGGTTTGTTGTAACATATATTTTCTGAGGAGTATAAAGTCAGAAAAAAGGGATGTTACCAGATGCATAATGCAATCACCAGAGTATGCTACTGATTTTACAAGGACAACATCTGTCTGTGGTATAGCCTATGCATAACAGGCTAACCTGTGGCCATTATGTGGATGGCCCTTCAGTTGAAAGCAATGCAGAGACAGAACTTTGTCAGACTGAATTCCATGCAGAAGTAGCATGTGCAGACAATCCCTGTTAAACTAGCAGTATTCCAAACATATAATAGCAATACTCACATTCTGCTCCTATGTCCTGAACCTTCCCCACCATTTAGTTTGCTTGCCTCCACAAGTCTTGTTGTAAGGGGTAGTAGCCCACACAACTCCAGGACGTCTTCCTCAGAAGTAAGGGAAAGGGCCAACATCCACATGGAGTACTCATTTATAGGAGTGTGTTGCCATGACATTGGCTAGTGGAAGAACTACACTGCTGCTCTGCATGCAGTTAGCAAGTGGGGAACCCCAATAGGTGCAGAGGCCATCACCTGGTCATGAGCATCACCTACAAAAGTCATGCTGTCACCTATTCAAACCAGCTCTATCCCTGTAGTGCACAGGGAGAGAGAGGGGAATAAATGAGACATAAAGTGGAAAAGACAAGAAAGAAAAAAGTTAAGTGGAACATGTAAGCAAGTAAATTAATCTAGTACTTGGTCTGTAATAGTGGAAAATGTGGTTTGGAGGAATATATGTCCCAACAGGACATGCTGTACTAATGTCCTGCTAAACAGCTGCTTTGGCCATAGCATCTGGCCCTCTCTGCAGTGGGAGATATCACAGACATACCTCTCAACTATACAGATCCTCACATAATGTCCACATTTTACCATCATGTATTTTTTCTGTTCCTCCTGAGATCTGTACTTTACTGGCAAATAGCTGAGGATTAAAGCCATCAGGTAATGACAAACACTTGAGTTTGAGACTCCACATCCTTAAGTATATTCGCTGTAATGCTAAATGTGTTTTTCTATGAAATTCCTATGTTTGTAGCAGGTATATTTAAAGTCTGTCCCTATTTATCCCCCCATCATTTTAGGCATTGTCCAGATGTGATGCTCTGAGAAGTTGTGAGGTGGGAACACAGCTCATGAGCCTGGCTCACCTGTGAAAGGACAACTGCAGGGGTGTCTGTCAAACAATTGTGACTGTGCCACTGCTAGGCCAGTTAATTGGGATGTTTTCCATATCCATGTTACCTGTGATTATGAGTATGACACGTTTGCCTTGTAAAGCTAAGACACCTGTAGAGGGTATGTGCATAGTAGAGTACTGTTGCAGACATGTGTGTTGTACTGCATGTGATATATTGACTTAATAACATTCAACTATACAGTGTTCTGCTGGACAATAAGCACATTTGTGACTGATATCTGTAATCACATACACATATACCTGTGTTATGTCACCCAAATCATTGGCAGGTCTGTGAACAATGACATTGTAACGTAATAGCCTACTTATTACTGTTGGACATCTTCCAGGTTATCACAGTGATGTCAAGCCCTACTGTGCAATCAATGTACTAATGTATGGGGCATCTATATTAATACAGTATCAATACTGATGTTCCTTTTGACACTTATTTATGTGTGCCATTGTCCAGACATACTGCTGTAACAGATTATAGGTTCATAGGTTCATACTAGGCTATCTGCCCTAGGGCATTTATAAGCCTAGCCCATAGTTTTGTGGCTTACGCCACCCCTTAGTTTGGAGAAACTGTGCCCATTATTTAGCTGAGCCTCTGTCGAGCAGTGACACTGAGGTAACCCCTGGGGTGTATCTGCGATCTCCCATCCATTGGTCAAGATTCCTCTTGAACAAGGCCAGCGAGGTGCTCTGCCTCACATAAACCGGGATTTTGTTCCACAGCATAGGGAGTCTTTGGGTGATGAATTTATCCCTCCAGCACGTCCTATTAATAACCGTGTCGAGGTTTAAGTCACCCGCCCTTGTGGCTCTAAGGGATCTAGATTTTTTGAGATGAAGCATATTCATCAAATCTGGGTTTGACATGGCCTTGTATGTCAGGCACAGGTCACCTCTGAGCAAGCGGTACGCAACTGAATATAACTGGAGTTCTTTCAGTCGGGCAGCATAAGACAGATTTTGAGACCCTTTATCCTTTTGGTGAGGAACTTTTGTGGCCTCTCCAGCTGCTGCAAGTGTCGGGTCAGATACATTCTGAATGGGGCATTGTACTCGATCATTGGTCTGATGAGTGATGAGTACAGGGAGACTATGACTTCCCTTGATCTAGATGTGAATCCCTTCATGATAAGGTGGGCAATGTAGAAGGTCTTCCTAACTACTTTAGCAATATGAGTGTCGAATGAAAGGCTACTGTCAACCTGGGTTCCCAGGTCCCTAATAACTTCTTCTGTGTTCAGGGATTGCCACCTATATGGTAGCTAGGGGTAACCTTATTTTTCCCGAAGGGTATGACTATGCATTTCTTGGCATTTAACTTGAGGCCATGGCTCTGGCACCAGTTATCCATTTCTGTGAGACCCTTCTGAAGGATATCTGTGTTGGATGTGTTTTCAACTACGACCCAGTTTGTAGTCATCTGCGAACTTTGTCAGCCATAACCCTCCTGTGTTTGCTTGTACTTCAGAAAAGTAGATGCCAAACAAGAGTGGGCCCAGGACTGAGCCCTGTGGGACACCACTTGTGACAGGCTTAGAGTCTGACATGGCGCCAGCAACTCTGACCCTGTGGGTTCTGTCACTCAGCCAGTTTGCAACCCATCTTGTAATGTATGGGTTTACATTTAAGTTGATGAGTTTTTCAATGATACCCGAGTGGGGTATTGTATCGAAAAGCCTTCGCCAGGTCTAGGTAGGCTGTATGGACTGCCTTTCCTAAATCAATGGCCTTGGTGACTGTTTGAAAAGTCAACCAAGTTTAAAGGCATGATCTGCCTTTGACAAAGCCAAACTGGGTTGGATCCAAAGTCTGCAAATTCCTATGTCTTTATTTATGAGATCCATTATGATCCTTTCCATGGCTTTGCAGATCAGGCTTGTCAAGCTAATGGGACGGTAATTTCCAGGGTCGGTGGAGGCACCGCCTTTGTGGAGTGGGACCACAGTCTGCGCCACTCCTGGGTATGTATCCGGAGGTGAGACTAAGATTAAACAGCTGTCCTAACTGTGGGTTTAATTCCTCATTGAGTTCAAGGAGCACACAGCCGGGGACACCATCAGGTCCCATGGATGCTGTGTTCTTTGCCTTGGAGAGAGCAGTTCTCACCTGAGCGTTAGAGATGTTTGGGGGGCTACAATCATTTGGTATAGATATCTCTCCTTTAGGCTGGGAGGGTGGGGAGAAGTTTGCACTGAACCTGTCAGCCAGTATGTTGGCAATGTCTGTAGGATCAGTAATCTTCACATCATTTTGAACTAATTCTGAGCATATCTGGGAGTTTCCTCCTAGGTTTCTGACATAGCTAAAGAATGCCTTATGGTTGTCTTTAGAGTCCTTAGCTATTTTTTTCTCAAAATTAGCTTTGGATGATTTTATGAGAGCTCTTAGCTTTTTGCTTATAGTGATCAGCGGTGTCTTACCTTTTAAGGATTTTGCTCTATCTTGCAGTAGCTTTCTCCTTTTGTTGTAGAGTTTGTTTATGGCTGGGGTCCACCAGACTGGACACTTGCCTTTGGTACAAAGAGTCTTTGTTTTGCTTGGGATTGCCTGATCCATGCAGCCCTGCAGGTGCTGGTAGAAGGCATTTGTAAGTGATTCAGCGGTTTGAGTAGTGTTAACCGCCGGCTCAGGGGCCTTAAAGGAGACCACACTAGTCTTTAGGAGTGTGAAGTCGGCTTTTGAGAAGTTCTTTACTGTGGTCTTTTTCATTTCGGTGGGGCGGGATGAGGACCTCCAGCAGATTAGTTTGTGATCAGATCTCACCAGTGAGGGTATACTTCTGGCGTTGAACATTGTGCTCCCATGTTCGTGATGATGAGATCAAGTATGTTCTCTCCTCTTGTGGGGATGGTGACTAGTTGTTCCATGGCATTTGAGTTTATGAATTCCAGGAACTTTTGGGCTAGAGTGTTTGGGCTTGAGTAGTGTTCCCAGTCTATATTAGGGTAGTTGAAGTCACCTAGTATGATGGTGTTCGGAGATACATTTCTCCCTCCAGTGTTTTCAGGAAAGCCATATGAGGTTCCTGAGTTTTGCGAGGGTGGCCTGTAACATGCTACAATTTGCAGAGCAGTCTTGCCTATGGTTAATTGCACCTGGATGGTTTCCGATGCATCGTGCGATGCCACCAATCTTGAGGTGTGGGTGTCCTTGATGAATATGGGTACCCCTCCTCCTTTCTTGGTATTGTCCGCGTTTTGTGGCGGACGCCTGATATGAGGTAAAACCTGATAGTGCTGGGGTGCTCTCAGGAGCCTTGAACCAGGTTTCTGTCACAGCACAGACATCGATGTTCTCCATACTGAGAAGGGCCTCGAGTGCGTGCATCTTGAGGTTGAGACTTCTGGCATTGAGCAGCATTACCCTTAGTTTTTTTTCTTTGTTTTGTTCTAGGGTGGTAGGTTTAGAATTTGAGCCTTGCCTAAAAAGCCACTATGGGGTGGCAAGAGCCTTCGCCAAAATCCGAATCCCAGGGTGACAAGTGCAAGCCATCCCTTGGGCAGCGTGGCTTGTCCAGCATGTCATCCCAGGCAGACAGACATTGGATCCCCTTTGAATGACACCAGAGTTTAAGCCAATTGTTAAAGCTGATCATCTTATCTCTGTATTGTGGCATCATTCTTGGTGAAGGTAGGATACTGCTCAAGGTCAGGGTCATACCTGCCTGGGCTACATAATCAGAGAGCTCCTCTATGTCTCTTTTCATGTAGTCCAGGGAAGTACGTCTCAGGTCGTTTACACCAGCGTGGACAATGATTGAGTCTTACTTGTACCTGCTGTTGAGAGACCTGAGTGCATGCGTTATGTGGCGGATTCTAGCACCCGACAGGCAGCTTACTGTGACCTTCTCCTTACTCAGTCTGGTGAGCGGGACGTCAGTGTGTCTGACTATGGAGTCACCAATGACTAGTGTGTCTGGCATAGTGTTTGGCCTTAAGGGCTGTGACTGCTTGACACTCTGACTGCGTGATCTATGTGTTGCAGGTGTTGTGTTCTGAGGTGGTAGTTGTTTGGGTGTCTGCTTTGGTGGCCTCTGCTGTTTTGGTAGATTTTTGATCAGAGCCTCCGAGTATGTCTTTGTGTATTTATGTGTATGATTTGAGGTTGTGATGGTATTATGTGAGACTGGGTCTATAGTGTGTGTGGTTACCTTCTCCTCCTGTCTGGTCTTGCCAGTCCTATGTTGAGAGAGCTCAGCCTCCAGTTTGGCCGTATAGTTGCATCTCACATGTATTTGTGTTTTGTGGGAGGAGGAGAGGGTTGTCTGTGTACATGAGGCAATTGTAACATTGCCTCAATAATCCCAGGTTCACCAGCTGAGCAGGAGAGGACATTAGCAACTGATCCCTCGACATGCTAGAAGGAATAGACAGAAAAACTTAAAAAAAAAGGTTTTGGGGGATGTGGGTGACTGAGAAATTAGGTTTGCTTTTTTTGGGGTACTTTCTATAACAAGAGTGCTGTATCGAGGTGATACTGTAGGAGCAAGTGCTTAGCTATACAGATAGAGAATAGTCTACTTGGGAGTCAAGTAGAGATAATTTATAGTTGTAGGATACACTAAATAGAACAGTAGTATACTTTGAGGAAGGTAGTTTTAAGGGAAAATTTGAAGAGTGAACTTTAGGTAGCCCTAATAGTTTAAATCTGCTTAACCGGCGCTGCCCTAGTGTGCAACGGTAGCAGCTCCGCACTAAATCGCGCTAAAGCGTGCTTTATAGCAGGGGGCTGGAAAAAACAGGAAATTACCCAAAATGGCCAACGAATTACCAGTTGCTGCTTCTAACCACTCCTCTGAGGACAAACAAGCAGCTCAGTACTCCCCACTCCCACTGGTGAGTAAAGAAACTACCTCTGGCCACACAAGAAAATGGAGGAACACAGAAACCAAATACAAAGCCCAGGGATCAGCAAAATCTGATCACTGGAACAACTAGCAAGTAAAGTTTAGGAAAGGAGAAATATTTTTTTGTTTTTTTTTTTTGTTTTTTTTCAAACAGACAGGAAAAAATGCAGTAAATGCTTTGTTTTCGACTAAATTGCTATCAAAGGCTGGTACACTTGAGTGTATTAGCCTGTTTGTTACTTTTAAGCAATACTTTAGCCCACAAGTGCAATCAACAATATAAGCTCACAAACACAGGAAAATAAGGCAATAAAACAGTAATAAAGGCACAAACAGTAGTCGAAAGCTGAAAAGATCGAACAATGCAAACTAAAAAGTTTAAAAAATACTCATGATCAAGAAAGTTGTTTTTCTGCTCTCTGCTGGCTTAGGAACTCTGCAGGGGACCACGAGGAGCTATGCCAAGTTCTCCAATGCCAGAAAAGCCCGCCAAAGCGTGCTTTATAGCAGGGGGCTGGAAAAAACAGGAAATGACCCAAAATGGCCAACGAATTACCAGTTGCTGCTTCTAACCACTCCTCTGAGGACAAACAAGCAGCTCAGTACTCCCCACTCCCATTGGTGAGTAAAGAACCTACCTCTGGCCACACAAGAAAATGGAGGAACACAGAAACCAAATACAAAGCCCAGGGATCAGCAAAATCTGATCACTGGAACAACTAGCAAGTAAAGTTTAGGAAAGGAGAAATATTTTTTGGTTTTTTTTTTCAAACAGACAGGAAAAAATGCAGTAAATGATGAAGTATGATTGAGCAGCAAGACTGTGAATACAGTGTGCCATACTTACATTCAATAGAAATGTATGCCAGGTATCCCCTGAGCACATGTATGTATGCATATGTTCAGCTGGAAGACACAAAACTAATCACATGCGTTTCAAGCAGTCGGGTAAATAGGTTGTGCATGTTGCACATGTGTGTTATATCAGTGTCAGTGCATACAACAGACATATGTGTACAGATACTGGTGGTTGCATTTCCCTGACACTGATGTGGGTAATGGAGTAGGCATAATTATCAGATATTAATCAGAGAAGTGTACACCTGTTTTATGAGCATCTGTCCATGCCTACCACTACCAGCTATATTAACACCTATATACAGTGGATATCATAAGTGCACACACCCCTGTTAGAATGCCAAGTTTGTGTGCTGTATGACAATCAGACTTCAGAAGATCAATTAATAATGTTTCTCATCTTGAATGTTACCCTTATCCTGTTCAGTTTCATTGCAATACAATCAAAGGTGTTTCTAGGAAGGTGAGCAACTATTGCCAAGTGAAGATGTGCCATGATGTTAGATTCCAGACCAAGACAGATGAATGCTGTAACCATCTCAAGAGATGCATACACAAGTTTAAGGGTGTGCACACTCATTCAACTGGCTTGTTGTACTGAGTATTATTTCCATATGTTTTCACAGACCAGATTATTATGTTTTCAATTGAATTGTACAGGATATAGGTAATAATACAGGTGGGAATTGTTATGAAATGAGTTATTGTGGTGTCATGTTTCAATTGCACAAGTACCAGGCAGTGTATCAGGGGTGTGTAGCCTTTATATCCACTGTAGCTATATGGACACATCAGCACCTGTCCTGTATATCCAGCCTCCACCAAGGCAGAGTAATCCCCTTTGGTGGACAGCAGCAATACACAAACCACATAGGTTGCTACATTGGCTGTACAGGGACACATAGGTGTGGGCAACAACTTTCAAGCAAGTCCACCTATATCTGAGCAAGCAGGTAAGTTCCCAGGTGATGTCCTGTAAGGCTGACTATGATTATGAATTGGACATATCCACACCACCAAGGACAATTGCAACCATGTCTCCACATACATTGTAAGTCTCAGATGAAACACCATTCACCCTGCACTGGGGGTAAAGAACACCTCATACACACATTCTGTGGATATAGGCAACCTACATCACACAGGTAAGGTTGGAACATCACCATCCTGTCCACCCCAATCATACATGGAGATATGCACATCAACCACACTCCTCCCCACAGCAATGGTGAACATGTGCATATTGCCTACTGATGGCAACAACAGCATATCCCCATGGGGCATACTAACACCAGTGTCTGCCTCCTATATGAACTCAGGCATGTGCTCAGAGCTCCATCACATACCACAAACACAGACCTGCCACTGTACACACACATCCACATGGAAGATGACCACTGTCAACCCAACAGAAATGAATGGAGGATAGAGGATTATGCAATCAAGTGTCCAACATTGGGGGAAATAAGATAGCTCAGGGACAGGCGTGTAATGCAATCTGCTATAGCCATGATAGCTTGGAGGTTTCCGGGGTAGTCTGGATTATTTGCAAATAATATCCACTGTTGATGTGCATTTTGACAACCGTATGAGGTCCTGTGACTTTTCCTGTTCATGTCTTCCAGGTAACATGCAGAGTGCTCACCTACCAGCATTCTTTGTTGGGGAAACATACATCATCACCCAATATGTGATTGGACATTATGCCCTGTCATGTGGATAGAGAGCAGGAGATGTGTGGGAGAGACTGCCCTGTGGAACAGTGTGGACCACAGGGTAAATGATGCTGGACTGTACAGCAGAACTTACGTGCATGTGCAGCATCAGGCCACTGACCTCAAATGCCATGCCCATCAATGGGCTGCTGCTGTAGCAAGGGACCAGCAAAATGCAGGTGGGGGACCAGCCATCCAGCCCCCACTGACACCCACCGAGGAGCTCCTCACCACACTTGGCCCACATGCCGAACGCACAGGCCATGACACTGAGGGAAGCATTGTGGAGGTGGATTGCATTTGCACACACACTGGATGAGGAGCGTGCAGGTAAGGGTCCAATGGGGATTAGTACACTAATGTATCAGACATGTATCTGTATTGTATCTACGTGCATGTGTCAGGTCTGATTGTAGTTGTGGATGGGGATTTCTAATGCACAGAGGTGCACATCTATGGTGAGGGCAGAACATTGTGTATTATTGCAGTTAGTACTGTAGATGTGCAGACATGCTACATCCATCCTATACCAAGGCCACATGTATGTCTGCTGACAATAACCCCCTCTCACAACTACCTAGGACCATCTGTTCTGCATGTGGGACAGCAGCCTGTAGCTGGTGGGTATTACATTGTTCTGTTGTTGCCTGACAATACCCAGGCATGTGAAGCACATGCAATTTACCATGCGCACAACCATCAGTAACAGCTATATTGCTTTATGTAATACCTATATTGCTTGTTGTGCGTGTTCACTTGTGCTGGGGTTAACTGTATTGCATCACAGTGTTCACCACTGGGGCCTATCTGACATGAATTCAACATTCCTGTAGCATACCTCACAACTTATCAGTGCCAAGATGTCTGGACAGAGGCCATCAAATTGTGCTGGACAAACGTTCTAAGGTAAAGTCATGCGTGACACATTACTGGTATACAGTGAATATAAAGTGTGTACACACCCCTCTTAAGATGCAAGGTGTTCCTGTTACATACTAATTAGGACCACAATATGACAGTCCACACCTCTTCCAGCCTTTAATGTGACCCACAACAGGTACAGTTTACTTGTAAAACCAAGCATCTGTACTCATGTATTGCACCTACAAGGCAGGCCACCTGTGAAGGTGTCAGACATCCTGTCAGCATGATGTTTCAGTCAGGTATGATACCTCATGCTGCCATATGTGTCAGTACACTCACTGTGGCCTATTTGGCTATAATATCACATACAAGGGTATTGTTAAGGCACACAGACCACTTCCGACCATGTATATGTTTCAAACATATGGATATTACAGACACACCTGTATAGAGGACTGTACAATGGTTTAACCTGCTGCATGTGAGGCAGATGCTGTCACCACACTGCATAAAGTAATGGCAGTGGGAGTTGGTCACCAGCCTTGTATGGTATACACATCAAAATGGTATAAGCCACACATGATATGATCCTCACACACACACACACACACACACACACACACACACACACACACACACACACACACACACACACACACACACACACACACACACAGTTGCCAGCATTAGAACTCCTGCCTATCTAGGTATTCCTACTATAGTGCTACGCAGTTATTAGACATGCCACAGAGCTTATACATGTCCACCTCTTCCAAAGGTACTTCTGGATGACATCAATGGGTCTACTAAAGTGGAGTGAAGGGAAGTGTAAAGAGTAGTACACAGGTCAAAAATGGTATGATCCAGATAGTACATGATTCACACACACATACACACCTGCCAGCATTGGGATTCCTGCCTATCTAGGCATGTCTATTATAGTGTTACACATTTGCTGCACATGCTACAGAGCTTACTGAATTTTCATATGGCCAAAACTGCTGATAACTGCACAGCTGTGGTAAAGTATACCAGGTGGCAGACAGTCTGCCTTCTGTTCCACCCATACATCATGCTAGTTCTTTCTGTCTTGCACTTCAACTAGCATTATGGCTTGGCACTTCACCAGGTTATTGTATCATGAAGTGTGGTACACATGTGTGCCATCAGCAGTACTCGTTCATCACAGATGTCACCCCAGTACTTAATAGTTATGTCCACCCCTCCTGGCATGGTTGAAGGGTGGTTATCTGTGCTTTCATCCATTGATCTGGTGCACATGTCCATTCTGGGGCACTGTTGCAACTGCCGCATGTACACAGACAACCCTCCCCTCTAAATTCCAAACATTCAGACCTGTGAGGGTTACCCATATATCACCCAATGTGGACATATGCACTCTCCAGCAAATAATGGCCTAGCAGGTCAAGAGGATAAGATCAACACCTGCACCGCACCATGTGGAACACGTAGCTCACCATGACACCCACTTTGACAGCCATGACATACAGTGAAAAGCCACACACCCATCTTCCCAGATGCACTCAATGGACGTCAACCAAAACAGCACAGACCCGTAAGGCAGACACCTACTCAGACACCACAACATGGCACATGCCAAGGGACACATATTTAACCTACACAGTGTGCCCCCAACCTAAGCCCCTAAGGCTAATCACCTTGCTCAATACAGTGATCATGGGTAATGCAATACTGAGGCACACACATCCCACTCACTAGGTTGAATATGGAGCAGGTAACAGCCAAATATCAATCACATGCTAGCATGTAACACATGACACAGCCAGTCATGTCACTCCACAACAGCTACGAGTATCACTCCGTATCCATGTGGGTGTGTATAAATTGGGACACACCTCCTTGGACTACATGACAGGATACATGGTTGAACTCTCTGCTTATGCGGTTCAGGCAGGTGTGACAGTAGCCCTGGGTAGTGTACTGATGTCACCCAGAATGATGTTACTGTACTATCAACAGATGGTTGACTGCAACATTGGCTTACATGTTATGTGTCATTCTCAGGGGATCCAGGACCTCTCTGCCTGGGATGGCATGATTGCCAAAACCCAATGACTTGCCATGGATGTCCTACATCTGTCACTGCTGGGTTGCCAGGTACTGGCTATGTGTCTTTCTACCCCTATGGTGCCTTATTAGGCAGTTTTCCTAATGTTATTACCACCATAACAGTTACACATGTATGAAATCGAGGTGGTTCACAGCAGCAGACAGCAGACCTGCAGTATCAGGATATGACGCATTCCACAGCTGTCAGCCCCCAAACATTGACCAACCCACACCTCCACAGGTGGTGTTGTCTCCATATTCATTATGGATAGGAACACCTCCTGACTGGCATCCAATCATAATGCATTGAAGATACTTCTGGCACAACTGCCTTGGGGTAATGGTGCTATCCAGACCATAACCTGCTATGGGTCCACATTTATGTCCCTAGACTGTCAATGTACATTCCTCAACACCCTGCCATCTGTGATTGTCTAATGCAACACTGACATAGTACGAGTCTTCAACTACCCTTCCATCACCTGGGGAATGTAGCCAATTGCCATTACAGTGGCCCAACACTTCTGGGATTCATCAATTCCATTGCTCTACACAAGCTCATATTGACCCATTGTAGAGAATGCAACAACCTTTACCCATGTTGACCACTTAAATATGGGACCATTGCTCATCCCCATATGTCAATCCCTGCATGTTGAGATAAACACAGGCTGTAATCAACATGGAACTCAACATGTCAGCCACTCCCCCCACAAAAACATCCACCTGGCAAAAACTCTCCAAAGCTGACTTTGCAGCCATGAAAATAGGGTTGGATGTCTTCACTGCACCCATGGCAATGGGATATAGCTGCACGACTGTGGAATCATACACATAGTCACTGTACAAACAGGTACTAGCCAGAGCCAAAAGAACCCAGACGCTGCCCTCCAAACACTGGGAGACAATGTGATGGTCCCCTGCCATTACTTAAGTGTACATCAGAAGGAGGACACTGTTGCAGGGAATGGTGGTGTCCCATGATTGTTGAACTCCCTTATTAGCCTCAATCACAACTTTGGATTCCTTATGGAGTCACTGACAGGCATCTATGGCAGCAGAGATGCAGCAGACACTGATGACAGTCACAACAGCCTTGATAGTTACATCAACAACCTCCACAGCATTAAACACAAGTGCTGTGAGTTACTGCACAAAGCTAATACCTATCCTGAGACAACAGATATTGGTCACAATCTTGGCAGCACATTCAATGTCAGCTTTACCCCTCTCTCCACCCACAAGTGAAGTGCTGAGTGAATGTGTTCTCACATGCTGTATCCCATGTCCATTTTAGGCATCTGTGTGTCACCAGGATGTGGCCCTGCAGCAAGGCCACAGGGTATGTCAGTGTGGTGACACATCCACCATGTCATAGGCAGGGTACAGTATGTGCATGGTAATACTTCCCGGTGTGTAACACAGTGATTCAATATACCTCACAGATTATAGGGCTGAGGGTTGTACACAGGTACATGTTGATGTACAACATCTGTTGTAGAATGGAGAATGGTACATGTTCTGGTTTGGACACACCTCTGATTGCTAATAACCACAGCCACAGGGGATATTCATCAACCATACACAATGGGATTAATATTCTCTCACACACACACACACACACACACACACACACACACACACACACACACACACACACACACACACACACACATACACACTTGCCAGTACTGAGATCCATAGATTCATTGCTTCATAGGTGTGTAGTAGGTGAATGGACCTGAAGGCTCTACAAGGCTAGTCCAACATAATACCTTGGCATCAGGCCACATGACAGTAGTCCCCAGTGTGGCTCAGGAGTATAGTCACTGGAGTGGTCCCCAGGAGTGGATATTGTACTCCGTATCCACTCATCCAGGTTTCTATTGTGGGTGGCCAGTGATGTGCACTGCTTCCCATGTATGTGATCTATATTCCATAACATGAACAGTGTCTGGATTGGGCACATGTCCCACATGCATGTTCTTTGATGTGTGGATGTGTGCTTGAGGTCTCTGGGGCATGTTGTGTGGACAGATTGGTATCTTCTGATGTAGCATTCCTGACCTCATTTGATGAGACCTGGCTATGTAACTGAGGTAGTGATTGCACCTACATTGACAGTATGATATGGGTGTTTAGTGGAGTTAGTGGAGTCTGTCCATACAGGGCATGTGTATAAGGCATGGTATTCCCTTTGTGGGGTACATTTGCAGACTCTACAGTTGTTGCAGGCACCCAGTGGGGAACATGGCAAAAGGGCCACTGTAAACATTGATTGGGCTATTGAGGGGAAGGAACAGGGTGCCATGTCCTTTTACTTGCTGGATAACACACAGTCAGGAGATGTAACACATCAAATTACTTTCCGATGTCAGTGGGACTGTTATGGTCAACAGGCATGTAGTCCACTGCAATCATACCATAGGTACTATCTGTGAGACAATATGCAGGGGAACTACCAATGTAGTGGCTGTTGCCTAGCCAAGTGTGTTTGTGTATAATACGTGGATGGAGAGTGGTCTCTGAGTAATAGAAGAGTTGTCTTTATTGTTCACTAATTCTTAGTGTCACATTTAGGGCTGTGGATTGTCTACACCAACTTCTCTGGTGTTTGACATCTGTTGGCCTTGTAATGTGGAAATTGTGACATATACTAAGTTCTCAACATAATAATTTAGCAAAACCCACCCCCAGTGGATACTTGTATTACACAATCACACCAACTCCCACACAGGATACATATGATAGACACACACACCCATTTGTTAGTACTGGGTTTCAAAGCCCTACCTAGCTATGTATTGCTACTACAGTTTACCACATTTATCACACGCACCACAGAGCTTATAGGATGGATGCTGTCCCAAGGTACTTCTAAGGTGAGAAACATCACCAGCCCTTGTAAATACTGGCATTGGGTGATGTAGTGGGTGAGAGATTCAAAAAAAATATTTTACCCTACACACACATTTACATTTGCCAGGGGTGAGGTTCAAACCTCTATTTAACAATCTTTTTGGACCACTATGTTATGTACTTACCACATGCACCACTGACCTTACATGGCTTAGGGCTGGAAACAGGTACTTCTAAAGTGGATGATATCTGCAGGACTGCTAAAGTTAGGCACTGAAATGTGTACTGGGTGTAAATGGGGCCAAAATATTTGGGGTACACACACAAACACTTGCCATGGATGAGATTCAAACCCATACCTATGCAGTTTTTACTACTACATTGTTCCACATTTATCGCACATACCATGGAACTTAAATGTTGGAGATCTGTGCAAGAGTATCTTTGAAGGTGAGTGACATCAGCAGCAGTGCTAAAGGAGGGGTAAGGGAAGTGTTGTAAGTGTGAATGACCACAGAATTAGGTCTCTATAAGGACACACACACACACATGCTCTCACACAAACACAGTTGCCAAGATCAGGATGGGAACTCCTACCTAACTAGTTTACTACAGTATAGCATTATGCAGTTACCACATGAGCCATGGAGCTTATATGCTGGGGAAGATGTCCAAAGGTATCTTTGGAGGTGAGTGACAGCAGCAGTGTTGAAGGAGGGGTATAGGAGATTTAGTAAGTGTGAATGGCTTCAGCCACATTCTTCTAGAAACACACACACACACACACACACACACACACACACACCTTTACATTTGAAAGGACTGGGATTACAACTGCTACATGGATACCTATTTGTACTGTAGTGTTACACAGTTATCACAAGCACCAATGACACTATAGGGCTGAGGGCTAACCAAAGGTATTTCTACAGTGAATGACATCAGCACATCATGTGATATAGGCCAATGGGATGTGTAGTTGGTGGGACAGTCCTCAAAACTGGATTCTCTCTGTCACTGTCTGTCTTTCTCTTCCCACATCTGTGTGTGTGTATGTTTGACATATTATATTATGTTTGCCTTAGATATATGTATTTATTCCTATCCAATGTGTGTGTGTGAAGTATCAATGGTGTACAATTTGGTGTGTGTGCACAGACAGCTGCAAATAACCAATAACTGTAGTCCACTGTGTTGTGAGACATGTGCTTCATTTCTCTAAGTGTAGGAGCATGCCCAGTATGACCTTCTCTATTGCGTGTGTGCATCCATTCCAAGGAGGGTTCGACTCCAGTTCAGGTTTTGTGTGCTACAGCTACACCTAGCAAACTGGTTGCCAATATGGGGACACAATGGGCTTAACATACAGGGGATACTGTAAATATTGCTGTCTATGCTGCTTGTGTGACATGTTTGGTTATAGCATAGATATTCTAACATGTGTACTGTTTTACACTGTGATGTGTCATGTTATCGATTACTGACAGTTATCATTCTTTGCTCACAGTTATTTACTGGGAAATATGAGATGAATGCAGCTGAGACCAATATTCTGAGGCATATAGACTACACATTCTGGCACACACCTGCCATTGTGGAGGAGTAGCTACAGACAGTAGACAGCTGGTTCTGTGTAAATGGTGCAGCACCTTGTTTGTATGCTGGCTGGGGTTCCCCTCTTTGTGCTTTTCTCATCTTTAAGTAATGGCCATATCCTGCTGGGGCCATACCTCTCATCTGTACAGATACACCCAGGTTATCCAGAGGCAGGACTCATATATCTGGTCAGTTTACCTTCACATTGTGGTTTACAAGTGGTTTTGTGGCTATTCATTCATGGGTTTGCAGTTGGGAGTAGTATGAGCAGACATTAGAGTTTCAGACTTCATGCACTCCATGACATCCATGTTTCTACGCCCCCCCCCCATTATTCTCTCCTCCACCTAACATTATGTAAGCAATATCTCAAAGGTATCCCTATAGTTGGGCCTTTATCCCAGTAGTATTTATGGCCTGATCCACAATCCTTGCAGTAGGACATAGGGAGGCATGCTCCTGGCATTTGTCAACATGGCCTTGCATTTTTTTTTCTGTTTACTGTTAGGTTGTTAGTTAGGACCCCCTGGTATTCCATACATTGGCATTATGAGTGAGGCATTGGGCCTTTGCCAGAGGACTGTAGGCCATTTGAGAGTGCTGCAGGCCATCTGTAACTGCATTTCTACATGGGATTGTGTGGGGGGTGGGGCACACCTGCAGTAGTGTGACCTATCATGCAGACAGGAGGCATATCAGTAGAGTACACATGTTACATCTTAATAGCATATATTTCAGTTTCAGACTTCTTACCCTTCAGAACTGGAATGCAACTGCCAGACCTGTTGTATGTTTGTGTAGGTCTGGTGGGGGGCTGTTCACCATTGCCATCATTTGGGGGCCTTAGCCCAGCCTTTCTTCATGGTCATCTACACCTGTCCTGCTGGGTGAGGTTGGTGGTGGATATGTGACCCTCACTGACATCCATGTGTGTGACCTATTGACACCCACAGTTCTCTGGGCCATCACATGTACTACAGTGGGGGATGTCACCCTGTTTAGTGCTGCCTAGTATGTTGACACCAATATTTGTTATGAATTTTCTGCTGTCCCATATAGCTGTCTGCTGCTATCCCATTCAGCCACCCAATTCCCTTGCATGCTTGCATCCATATCATACATACAACTATGAGAACATGCTACTCCATTCAGTAATTGATAGGAAGAGTGACTTACGTTGTTGCTGGGCCAGTATTGAGGACAGTGTTGGAGAGCTGACTATGTTGGGTGCACATAGTACACTCCCTGTACATGGTAAAGCTCAGGTAGCATCATGTTTGGCATGCCTTTTACTGTCTGTGCGAGTTGGAGAGAGGTATCAGTTCCTGGGTCCTCACAGTGTCAATGTGTGTGCTATGCATTTCCTCTTTGTCAAGGCCTGGGCATACTGAGCTCGCCTCCTTCTGTCTACAGGGGCAGGCTCAGGATGTTTCTCCTCTGAGTCCCACTGTGCCTGTACTAGCCTTGGCAATGGTGGAGGGCTGTGTGACCCTGCGCCATGCTGTTCCTGCTGTAGCTGTTACCGCAGGATCATATTGTGTAGCATGGCACATACTATGAACATTTGTATACATCTAGCTGGAGAGTACTAAAAGGCTCCACCAGATATGTCAAGGCAGTGGAACTGTGACTTCAACAGACCAAACACATGCTCTACAATGATCCTGGTTTGTGCGTGTGCCTCATTATGGTGTTCTTGTTCGGGTGTGTGTGCATTTCTGATGGGTGTCATCAGCCACGGCTGCAGTGCATAGCCAGCATCCCCCACTAAATGGCCATATGAGATGTCCCCCCTGGCAAAGGCCTGATACAGGTGTGAGCAATGCCAGATGTGGGAGTCGTGATAGCTTCCAGGGCTTCTAGCATATACATTCATGATAATGCCCTGGGCATTGCACATGACCTGGCAGTTAATGGAGGGGAAGCCCTTGCGGTTTATGTAGACCCTGCCCTGCTCACCAGGTGGTGCTTTGATGTGGATGTGCATGCAGTGTATAACACCAACTACTTCAGGGTATTCTGTTATACGGTGAGACGCATACGTGTGGTCAGTACCTGATGGGCAGCAGGGAAATATATGTGCTCATTGGCATGTTGTGTCATGGCATCCAGGAACTGGTAAAGTACCCTGGATGCTGATGCCTGTGAGACCCCCCTGATATCCCCAGTTGGTCTTTGGAAGGTACCTGTGGCTAGTATTCTTAAGCCTAGACATACCTTGGTATCCACTGGGATGGGTTCCCCTCTATTAGTTCTGTGTGTAAGGCGAGGCTGGCACAGCTCAATGATTTGCTGTAGAATGTCCCAGTCCACCCTATAGCACTCCACTATCCCCAGCTCATGTAGGCCCTGGTAGGTTACCCTGGGTCTGTACACTCTTCTCCTCCTCCTCACTGTGTGTCAGTTGTCAGCATTCTCCTCCTCACCACCCTCAGTCTCTAGCACATATTGATGGAGTAAAGCAGCAGCAGCCTCTAACATATTTAGTTATTTTTGCCAGTTAAAAATCCCCCATCTGTGTACACTGGTGGTGTAGAGTTTGTGGTAAAAAACAGTATGTAGGATGTTTCCATAGTTTATATTAGTGTGCTGGGCTGCTGCATGTGTAATTGGCTGATTTTGATACATTCCACCTGCTAGCTATGCTAGTTCTCCTTGATTGCCTTCCTACTGATGTTTCCCCTTCTCACTTCCTCCCTATTTAAGCCCCGAGGCATGCCATGCATACCCGGTGTTCAAATGTAAACAGTTCTGCTATTTCTTCTGTTTTTTTTTTTTTAGGCCCACTGCGCACCGTGCACACCCGTTTAGCTAATGTAAGCTCTTTTAAGCAGAAATGGCCTTCCCTGGACATGAACATCCTATGCATTTCATGGAATAAGACAATACAGCCTCAGACATACCCTCTTCCTTAGCTGTGCTTAGCTGAGGGCAAACACGGGCCACAGAGCTCTAATGAGCTTACAGCAAGCATGACACACCCCCTTATGAAGTCATTCTTATACTTGCACTGCTGTATTGCTGCATCTACGTGGTTAGGTGGAAGTTGATACTTTGAGGAAATCTGTGATTCAGTATAACTCCCCTCATTTGCATACCTCAGTCTGTACATCCTTAGTTACTGCACTTAGACGGACCCTTTCCCCTTGATAACCAGTGCTCCCTCATATTGTTTACATTCTGCATGCCACTGACTATAATGGCAAAATGCAGAATTATCTTAAAATTGACTTTTCTCATTTTTTTTATTTTCGGCACGATCCCATTTGTGTGCCGCTGCCCTAAGCTTATACAGCCGTGATCGGCAAAAAAAAAAGTTTAATTAAAAAAAAATAAACATTTATTAATGCCAATGGCCTTTGGTGCATCGATAGCATTGTTGCCTCACAACAAGAGGTTCTTCTGTTCAATTCTCGGCTGGAGTGCCTTCTGTGTGGAGTCTGCATGTCCTCCCCCCAGTCGAGTGGTGTTCGAAAAACATGTGTAAATGGGCATGCCTTCACTGGCAACTTGGCACCATAAAAAAATCTACTGCTAATCATTAGCAGACCGGAGTTCCGCTGTGGCGACCCCTAACCGGGAAAAGCCAATAAGATAAACACATTAATGTCAATGGCCTTATATTTCGCCATTGGCATGTGTGTTTGACTATAATACATGCTTTCCACAAGGTGTCCTGCCTCCGTTTGCTCAGAATCAAAAATGTATTTAGTTGCTAACTGAATACATTTCTGCTCTGACACTGTTCCTGCATGGCCAGCATCGTGGATTGCAAAATCTCCTCATTTGCATGTTTTTTACCAGCAAATGAGGTGCTTTGCATATTTGCCAGATTTCCATGCAGGAACAGTGTAGGGCCGCTCATGCACATGAAAACAGGACTTTCCTGGATTGCTCGGAAGCCATTTTCTGTGCAGGAGCTCCCACACTGTTCTTGAATCCTTGGGCATGTTTGGGCACAAACTATTATTTTGCATTGACCAAAGCCTTTCAAAGTATAACTAGTATTGTTCAAAGTATCTCAGAGTGTGCAAAGTGTTTGCAGAGTATGTGCTTTATTATTGTGCAATTATTTCAAAGAGTTTGTTGTGTGCAAAGTACAGTTATATTGCAAAGTGCAAAGTACAGCCATTTTGAAAAGTTTCTTGCAGTGTGCATTTATTCACAGAAAGCCACCATTTCAGTGTTTCTTACACTGTGCAGTGTTATTTTCCATTTTGAAAGGTTCTTGTGCTGTGTACAGTTTATTTGCAATGTGCATTCATCTCAAAGTGTTTCTTACTCTGAGCTTTTTCCATTGTGTACAGGTTATTCATAAAGTACAGCCATTTCTAAGTATTTCTTACATTAATAAGGAGTGGTTTCAAAAAAGTACAGTGATTTCAAAGTGTTTTTGTGCTACGGAGACTTATTTGGCAAAGTGCAGTTAATTCAAAGAGTTTGCTGTGCTACTGGGCATAATTACAAGTACTGTCATAAAGTTCTAGCATATATATTTATATGTGTATGTTCGTACATGATTTCAAGCACCTTCACTACTGTGTGTTGATATGGCAGGGGCATTTCGCAGACCAGGTCCACTTGTGTCAGATCATAATATTGCAGAGAACTGGAGAGTATTCAAACAGGAATACGATATTTTCATACAAGCAACTTTTTCTGACAAAGACGCACATATGAGAGCATTCATTCATTCATTTTGCTTAACTTAGCTGGGTCAGAAACCATTGAAAGGCAGCATTCATTTGTGTATGCACCAGAGGTATATGCAGGGGAAAGGGCAAAGTAGTATATTGTGGTACCAGCTGAATCAAGGGAAGACCCTGAGTGCTTAAAATGTAACTTTAGAGAAATGTGCAAAACCCAGACAAATGTTACATTAGAAAACCACTTATTTTATACAAGAGACCAAAAGCCAGGTGAAACTTTTGCAGCATATATCACTGACTTGAGAAACAAAGCCAAAATGTGCAGATTTGCTGACTTGAAAGATGAATTAGTAAATGACAGGCTTATGTGTGGTGTTAATAGTGCTGCAGTGAGAAAGATTGTGCATTCGCAACAGTGATTTAACATTAAGCCAAGCCATAAAGATTTGTCAAATCTATGAGCTCACAGAAAAGCAGACAAGTATGCTTACACGTGATAAAAGCATGGTTTCAACAGCCTCTAGAGCAAATGTAGACAGCATGCAATATGTGGCAAGCAGAAACAGGCCTAAGCACATAGCAGCAGCAACCCCTGAGGGTGTGCAGGGAAAACCCATAGCTTTCTAGTAAGTTCCAAGACTAGCTCAGTAAAAAGGGCATGTTCAGTACAGTATAAGAGTGAGTCAGCAAAACCCAAGTCAAGTTTTATTAAGTGTCGTAACTGTGGAGCCAACAATGAGTCTAAAAGAGAGAAGTGCTTAGCATTTTGTCAGCAATGCCACAAATATAAAAAATGGAACCATTTTCAAAATTTTTGTAAATTAAACAAGCCTCATTCAGTTATTAAGAAAGGTCACTCCATAAAAACAAGTTGATCATATAGAGAGGTGCAACCCTACTTTCTATGTAGATGGTGTATCAGTGGTTGTCAAAAAGGTTAATGCAGTAGATTTGTTGGCAAAGAACAAAGTATTTTGTACTATCCTGATCAATGGTAAACCTACAGAGCTTAAAGGAGACACTGGTTCAGAGTGTAATGTAATGTCAGCGGAAACATTTGCTAAAGTGAGGGCTAGTGAGTAACTTAATTTGGTCAATTGTGCGAAGCTTGTTGCTTATGGAGGTGAAGAGATCCAAACCGAAGGTTCTGTAGTGCTTTCATGCTATTCGACTGGGAACAGTTACAGCTTGCAATTTTATGTAGTTAGAAGACCTGTGCAATCATTATTAGTTCTCAGAGACAGCTTGAGAATGAAACTGCTTTATTTTCCCAAGAAGTCCATCATGTAAGCACATATCCTAGTTCCAGCTTAAGTGATAGTATTTTCTCAGAGTATGCTGATGTTTTCGAAGACAAGCTAGGCAAGCTCCCAGTTGTGCACTCCATGAAAGTAGACCCTGAGGTCAGTCCAGTGGTCAGACCAGCAAGGAGAGTTCCAATAGCTATGCAGGACAAAGTCAAGGTCCAGTTAGAAAAAATGGTGCAGCAAGGTGTGATTTGTCCAGTCACAAAACCAACTGAGTGGGTATCTTCCATGGTAGCTACTCATAAGAAAACTTCAGATGAAATAAGAATATGCATTGACCCAAGAGACTTGAACAAGGCATTAAAAAGACCTCATGAGCCTATACATATAGTCAAGAAGATTGCAGACCTCATGCCAAATGCCACTTTTTTTTCTGTCTTAGATGCAAAGAGTTCATTTTGGCAAGTAATGCTTGATCGCAAATCTTCACTATTGACTACATTCAGTATCCCATTTGGTAGATACAGATTCCTCAGGATGTCTTTTGGAATAAATTCTGCCAGTGAAGTCTTTCAGTGTGCAATGGAGCAAATTTTTTCAGGCTACCCATGTGTAATAATAGTTGATGATTTAGTGGTTGGAGGTAATGGTGAAGCGGTGAAGCAGAGCATGACAGGAACCTCAGGAAAGTTCTGGACAGAGCACATTACATCAAGTGAATTTAAAGCTCAGTCCTCTGAAGGCAAATTCAGACTAATAGAAGTTATTTATGTAGGTCATTTATTTCCCACTACAGGCTTGGATCAGATCCTTTCAAGCAAGCAGCCATTCTTGAGATACCAGATCCAGATAATGTCCAAGTCTTACAGGGTTTTCTTGGTGTGGTTAACTGTTTGGGCAAATTTATCCCTGACGTTAGTGAATTATCAGTGCCTTTAAGAGAGCTGACATGCAAAAATGTTGCATGGTCATGGTTAGAACAACACCAGAGAGCATTTGATAACCTCATACAGCAAATTGCTAACCCACCTACATTAAGATACTATGATGTCCACAACCTGTAGTTCTTTCCTCTGATGTTTCAAAGTTAGGTCTTGGTGCAGTTATTCTTCAAGAGGGCAGACCTGTTGCCTATGCATCTAGAACTCTTACCCAAACTGAGATGCAGTATGCTCAAATTGAGAAGGAACTTTTGGCAATAGTGTTCGCATGTTTGACGTTCCATGATTATATTTATGGCCGAGCTATACAGATAGAAACTGACCATCAACCTCTAGCCACTATTTTAAAGAAGCCTATGCATTCCACTCCAGCAAGACTACAAAGAATGATGCTCAAATTGCAAAAGTACAATTTCAAAATGGTCTATACAAAAGGCAGACTTCTTTATCTGGATAATACCTTATCCAGATCACCCCAGAAATATCACAGAACAGCTTGATGCAGAGAATTTTGACTTTGATGTCATGGAAGTGCATAGTTTTTCTACCAAGAGACATGATGAGCTAAGAGATCCAATTTTGCAAAAGCCCAACCACTTCATCAATGTAGGATGGCCGTCAAAGCAATCCTATGTACCGCCAGAAGTGCAACCTTACTTTCCATACAGAGATGAGATGCTGATGGAAGATAGTATAATTTTCAAAAGTCCAAAAGTTGTTCCTACTTCATTACAACATGAATACATCCAGAACTTGCACTGGCCACCCAGGTTCCTATTCTACCAAAAGAAAGGTGAAAGGACTAGTATTTTGGCCTTCTCTAGCAAAACACATTGATAAAGTGCTTTCTTCTTGTTCAGTGTGCAACAGTACTAAGCTGCATTTGCTAAAAGATCCACTTCAACTAAGCCATATTCCTGAACTACCTTGGTCAACAGTAGCAAGTGACATATTTGAGTGGAAGAGTCAGCATTACTAAGTGTGGGTAGACTTTTATTCAAACTGGTTTGAGATCAATTTGCTACCTAACCTAACATCCAGTGCTGTTATTACTAAGATGAAACGTCATTTCTCAGTCCATGGTAGTCCAAACAAAGTTATTTCTGACAACGGTCCTCAGTTTACCAGTCAATTGTTTCAGAGATTTGCTAAAGAGTGGGACTTTATCCATGTTACTAGCAGTCCTGAATATACACAATCAAATGGCCTTGCTGAACGTGCAGTACAGAGTGCAAAGCAATTACTGGAGAGGTCAAAGCTTGACAATACTGATATCTTCTTGAATTTACTCAGTCTCAGAAATTTACCCCATGACAACCTACTAGGCTAGCCTGCTCAGTGTCTTCTATCTAGATAAACCAGAACAACCTTGCCTATCAAGCTTTCTTCTCAGAAGTCCAGCTATGACAAAATGAGCAGATTTCTTCATCCATTAAAAGAAGGAGAGACAGTGAGGATGCAAATGGCAAAAGGCTTTGATCGAATTGGTCAAGTGAGAGGTGTATGTACCGAAACAAGATCCTACTTAGTGGAATCTGAGGGTACAGAGTGCAGGAGAAACCACAGACATCTTCTGCCTGTATCAGAAATGATATCGCAGCATCATACCTGTGATACAGACTCTAGATCTCAGAGCAACCCTGACAATGTTCGTGTTGAAGAACATGTCGCAGTATCCATTCCCATTCATGATGATGTCCCAGTTGTCCCCAATGCTGGACATTCCTTGAAGACAGTCCCCATTGCTAGATCCAGTTCTGGCTTTTATGTTACATAGTCAGGTTGTATTTCTAGACCTAGCGTAAAATACACAGCAACTTGGACATAATTGTTTTATATGTGTCTGATTTTGTATAACTGCATGTCAGAGAATTAGTTTTGTATAATTGCATGTCAAAAGATCATTTCTGTAAATTACATGTCATTGAATACTGTCATTTCATATATGGACTATTTCTCAAAGAGGGAGGATGTAGATCAGGGTGTGTGTGTGTGTGTACCTTTAAAAAGCATTTCCAGATGTAGGCAAGTGCATATAAATACTGAGCACGTGCAGGCAGCGGTGCCATTTTGAAAGAACAGCCAAAGTGTTAACATGTATAAGCGTGGTAGTCAGTCTGTTTATAAGTTTATTTAAGTTTAAGTTACAAAGCCTCATTTCTGATGTGTTTGTGTGTAGTAAACTGCTTGAACTCAACCCATGAATGTTTGTCTGTTTTATCCTGACCAGATGAGTGACACCCTGGGACTTTCTGAACCATATCTTTTGACCAACTTGTTGATTCCTAGCGAAGGTTCTTTGAAGGGGTCAAAAAACATACTCCTACTGCAGAGAGGTTCTTTCTATCTTGCTTACACCTGGAAAGTGTGTCATATATCTTAGGGCCAAACAATGAACTGCCATCAAAAGGTGCATTAATGAAGAAGGACTTGAAGGGCTCCACAAAATCAGACAAGAGCATCCACCCATGCCTCCTAATGGAAATGCCTGAACCCATCATCCTTGACATACCTTCAGCTGCATGAGAGATAAGCATCATGGCTGAACTAGAAATAGATTGTAGGGTTGCCAACTGTGAGGCCACAGAAGTCTGAGTCTCAGTAGTAGTGGTTCCAGAAAGGGATTTTGACATTTCCTTTATCAAGTCCCTCTGTAGTCTTGTAAAGTGTGCCAAGCAGTTTAGCGATCTAGGGGCAAAGATTGCTGAAGCATAGACATGCTTCTCAAATGTGTTCAAAGCCCTAGACACCTGGTTAGGGGAAAGGACAGAGCAACTCTGCTCCACATGTTCCTTCTTGGTGGCCGCTGCCATGACCATAGCATCTATGGGTACGCCCTTGCTCCAAAACTCTCTTCCTACAGGTGGTGCCAGAACGCAATCTGATCTTATGGGGATTGGCTCAACTGTGTCTGGCTCCTTCCACACCTGCCTAAAGATCAAGTCAATGAGCTCATTGGAGTGAGGAGTTATCCAGGAGGTAGATAGGCCAGACCCAAAGGCCTCCAGAAATACCTATTCCTCTGGGGAAGGATTATCAGTAGACCAACCATTCCGCTGCTTAAGAAACTCAAGGATGTCTCCGAATGAGACGTCTTCAAATGGTGATCTTGGGGACACTTCCCCTTCATCAAAATCAGTATCTTCAGGGACAGTGCTGCCTCTTGCACTTCCACTTTGATGGGGTGCTCCACAGAAGTGTCAGAAGAGATAGTAATACCATGCTGCATAAACTGGAGACTTTGGCCTGGCTGTACCTGTGGTGTAGTAAGATGGGGTTCAAGGCACAGAAACAAACGGGATCCAGAGGGAAGATCTGAGGGTGTAGGAACCATCTGTTCTGCTTAAAGAGAGAACACTCTCTCCACCATCTCAAAGGCAGAGTGCTACTGGGAGAAGGAAGACAATGGAGCCAAGAAGCCACGCTTCTGCTCCATCAACTCCCCCCTGCCTTGGAGGCAGTCCACCCAAGACAGAGGTCAGAGCAGAGCTGTCCAATACTGAGACTCTGAGTGGAAAAGACAGCTCCAAAATCTTTGAAATTGACCCTAATGCCTTGGATCCAGATGCTTTGGTTCTGAGAGTCATCCAGCTCCAAAACCACCATGCAGTGAGTGCACTCAGATATAGCCTCAGAGCCAAAGATCATAACATTTTTCAGATCCAATCCAGATGGTCCCAACAGACTCAGATCCAAGGGCTCCAAAACTATAGGTCAGATTGGAGAAAGAGCCGAGATTAATGGAGTAGTACAAACAAGGGCTTCCTGACCCGAAGGGGTAGGAGCCAGAACTCCCACCTGTATCTGTGCTGAGAGAAATTTCTTCATCATTCTGACCACATCAGCCTCGTTCAGCCTTCTGGAAGAATGAGAGGAAGTTACCGATGGGGACCTTGAGTGCCGGCGGCACTCAAGATATGAGGAAGGTAGCCTTGAGGGTACCGGGTCTATGGAGGGGGAATACTGGTCCTGGGCAAAGGCTTTCGTCTAAAGAGCTAAGATCCAAGAAAGCTATTTTAGACTCAGATGCTGGCTGAGCTGGAGCAGTTTTTTGGATATGACTTCTGCTTTTTCCATGGTGGTTCCTTGGTAGTCCCTGACAAGGCAGCTAAGGACCCAGAAGGCCTTGAAAGCTTAGTTTAAGGGTCCTTAGGCTTAGGTTTGGGTGGGTTGAGCCCCAGAAATAGCCTATGAAAAAGAAGACAGTAACAATTCTTTCAGTATTACTTCATTTTTTTCCATCCACAGCTGCTTGTGGGTTGACCACCTTGCAGATGGAACAATCTACCTGTAAGTGGTCTGAGTTCAAATCTTAGATGGACAAAGCATGCACATTGGAAAGAGGCAACTTGTGCCCACATTTCTGAAACTTCTTAAAGCCAAAATCACCCTTTTCAAACAGTTTTGAAATAGTATAAGAAAAAAAGTAGTAGAAAGAAATGTTTTTTTTAACTAACAAATAACTAGCAAAAGTACAAAAGAAGAGGAACTACCAGCAATGGTAACCAGAATTACACGAAAAATGTGTAAGAGGAAAAGGAGAAAAAAGAGCTTATTAACTATGGTAAAAATATTACACTAAAATAGTACAGAAGGGAGGCATTATTGAAAGGAAATAATAAGAGCAATTTAGGATTTTATAGTTAATAATGAAATGTTAATAATGAAATGAATAAACTTATCTCCCACTTTACTCAAAAGCTCAAGAGCTCAAAGCGCCCATGTCATGAAAGCTGCAAACATGATCTGAGGTATGTTAGGGGTTAGTGCATTAAGGGTAAGGCAGGAGCTCAAGGGCTTACTAGTGGCCACATGCTAAAATAATGGCCGAGTCAGATCTGAGGGTCAGATCTGAACCCAACTGTTGAGGAGTGAATGAAAGTTGACAACATCAGATCACTGGGATTACCTCACCTGTTTACATTACAGTTTATCAATGAAATACATTATACTAGTGGGCAACTTCAATTATCCAGGTATTTCTTGGGCAAATCCTTTTACAAAAACTATTTATGAAAAAAACATTGTCAATAACTTACAACAAGGACTGATTCAACTTGTCTCCAAAGGTTTGAAAGGGGCTAGTATTCTTGATCTGTTTTTGACTGACCACCCTGGTATTATTAACAACTGAATATTCAGGGCACCTCTTGGACTTTCAGATTATAACTCACTAAAGTTTCAGTTAAAAATATAGATTCCTGCACTAAGAGTTCATAAAAAATACACTCATGACAGAATCAGTTATAGGACTCTAATAGAATCAATACACTCAACAGACTGACACTTTTGTTTATTGAATCACAAACTAAATTTTGTATACACCATTTGCTTGATTTACTTCTACACAGTTTTAATCCACAGTTTTTTAAGATTAGTTCACCTAAAAATATGTTTTCTTCCTGGTGGAATATAGATCTTTGCGAAGAAAAAGAAATATAAGGTTTTCAAGAAACATCCAATAATAAGAAACAAGATAATAGTTAATAACATCAGTAGGTCACTTGAGAGGAAAATTAGAAAGGAGAAAATAGTTTTGAAAAATGCACTTGCTGTGAATACTGATAATAAGAAAAGATTTTATCACTATATTAACAGTATTGACAATTCAACAGCAAATCAATATTAGCCAGTAAACTATAAAATCTGAAGACAGTATAATATATTATCCTTTGAAGATAGCATACCTGATCAACCAACACTAAACCACAGTGTTTACTGCTAAACCTAGTTATGACAGATTATTAACTAACATTTTAATTCTTGACAGTTCAACTTGCCCTTTTATCTCAGGGTGATAGAAAGACCTTTTAGTCAAATAAAGAATTCAGCTTCTGCGGGTCCTGACTCAATCTTCACCTTACAGTTATTAACAATTAAAATCAATTAATACCAATATTACATCTAATATTTAATAAGCTATTACAAACAGGTATTGTTCTCAGCTCATGGAAAACTTCTACTATGCTACCAATATATTAAAAAGAAAATAAAAGTGATGTTAACAACTATAGACCTATTAGATTCACATAAATTCTTGGGAAATGCTTTGAAATATGCATTTCTGAAATACGGGGAAATAATAACACAGATATTGTCATTTTGGACTTGGATCAGCATTGTTTTGAAATAGGTAGATCTATGTTGACATTTTTATTAAGCTTTTATGATCAGATTATTAAGGTCCTAAATCTATGTCTGTCAAGTGGAGTCATTTTCTTAGACTTAGCCTAGGCCTTTGGCTCCCACCCTCACTATGTGCTTTACCATAACCTTATTAAAGCTAAGGTCAATATATTCCTGTTAAAATGGATTATGTCATGGCAGATAGATTCCAATGTGCAACTATACAGGGAATAAGCTACGAATCTCTTCCTATCCATCTTGTAGTTCAGCAAGGCCCTGTTCTTGGGCTGATGATATCTAGCATTGTACTTGTATTAATTTAACTATGTATGTTGGAGCTTCTCTCCCCCAGGCCTCTGCTAGAAGTGGGATTAATGCCCAGTCAAACTTTCCCAGTAAGCCAACATCAAATAAATAAAAATAAATACATTTTACTACATGCATAGATTTAAGACATGTTTTATAAATAAATCTGCAGATAACTGCAATATTGGGTTCATTGCATAAAATAAATCTGATACTGAACATTCTTAAACAAGACATAATGATGACTGGGAGCAGAATACAGATATACAGTTTAGTTATGGCAAATGTAATATAATGTATTCTGGAAAAGGCTTCACTTCATTCATCTATGTCCTTACTAGACAGCAACCACTAAAGGAGTTTATACAATATAAAGAGCTAGGAATAACCATGATGCTGATCTTTCCTTTGACACAAATACTCAAGTGAAACTGAGCTGATCTTTCCTTTGACACAAATACTCAAGTGAAACTTAATAAAGCTACATGTCAAATGGGATTTATGTTTAAAAATCTTAGCACAAGAAATGAGATGTGAAAGAGATCTGTTACATTACTATACAAGTTGTATGTTAGGCCAGTTTTAGAGAACAATAACATTTTCTATATACAATACAGTTCAGTTGAATTACCTTGGCAGAGTATATAGAAAATTCACCAAAAACACTTTACTTCACAAAGATTGCAGTTATGATAATAAATGTAAATACCTCAGTTCATTTACTATTCATTATCACTATACCCATGTTAAATTATTATTTGCCTACAAAGTCTTTCATGACTCTAATTTACAACCTGTCTTGAACATAAACATTTACAACTGTGGTTTAACATGGATAAATAAGGTTATGAAGTTTGATTTAGGCATTAGGATGATACAAATATGTCAATCTTACTTAAAACAAAGATCAGTGACATTATGGAATAAATAACTACTTTATATTAGAAACAGTAATAACTTAGAATCCTTTAAGAAACAACTGGATTCATGGGCTGGAAAAAGTGTTTGATCCAGAAATCTTGAAGTCAGCATTACTAGACAGCCATGTGGCCTTAACACTGATACACAACTTACAACCTTATGAACGTATGAGCAAAGAATGATTTCACTTGATATGCTAGTAACTAACATAAAACATAAATGCACTACTGCTGAAATCCTTGCAAAATATCTCTGTGTTCACTGTCGAGTTGTATCTTGATGGTCTTTCAAAATATTAAAATGACACCCCAAATAGGTGTTGGCAGACCATGCTCTGAACAAACCTGTTTGCCTGAAATCTACCCATGTTAGCATTGACTGGACACCTTTGAAACTGGCTTTCAGATCCTTCATCTCAGCCCTATCTGCAATTCAAGATTCACCCCCTCATAACCACAAAAAAAAAAAAAAAAAGCTTAGAGGTCAATTGAAGCCCTGGCTAAATGAAGAAATTAAGAAACTTCCTCTCTAGATCAAACAATGTGATACTCTATCTTCCTTTAAGAAGAGATTGGCAATTGGATAGGTATTCATGAATTCCGCCACTGTATGACTTCTCTATTACTCCTTGAAAAAAAAGAATTGAGGTTTTAGGACTAGGTACTAGAAAGGAGTAAAAGGACACCTGGCTTGGTTGCCTTGTACAATCAATGATTCTATAATTATATGATGAAGACACATAGAGAGAATGCCTGAAAAGTTTGGAATAAAAACCCACATGACAATAAATTACACAAGATGTATCTTGACCATAGAAAAGAAATCAATAGTAAAGAACAAATATCCTTTGGGACAGTTAGTGGAACTCAATAGAAATTGTAGATATACTCAAGTGATGGACAAACTAATCAGGAAAGCAAACATAGTGGATGTAGTCTGGGTGGAGAACTATATTGATCTTGAACACTGTGACTTATTGCCTCAATTAAATGGTTCTGATCATTTTTGTGTTTCTTGGAAGATTAAGAGATTGAAAGGTTCTTCTTTGTATTTAAGATAAAGCTGACTATATGGAAATTAAAAATTAATTAAAATATTGGGACTAGGAAAAATCATTCAATGCACAAATCTACATCAGAGTCCAGGATGCATTTTTTTACAAATGTGTAAGTAATCTAGTTGATAAATTTGTCCCAATGATGGCTGGTTATAGGAATGTTAGGAAATGCCCGTGCTGGTCATGCAAACGGGAAAAAGCAAAAAGGAAGAAGAATTACTATTGAGATAGCTTTAGAATTTGGCCACATCTGGTGAACAAAGCCATATTAAATAACATATTAAAGTAAGGTAGTGTTTTTTAAGAAATTGATGCAAGCCAGAAGATTAAAATATGGAAAAAGGTTGGTGACTCGTTCAGTTGGCAATAAGAAAGCTTTATTTAAACATTTAAGAAATTATAAGTGCAAAAATCAATCTGACGTTTAAATAGTACAAAATGGAGAGATAATGTTACACTCTAATTTACTTCTATCTCTTTTTGCTGACAAATTTACTAGTTTTAGAACTCCTAATAATATTTATTATGATCTGAGTCTGCCCTATAGAAAAGGCTCTGCTCTTGAAATCAATGAGACTATATTATTATACAAATTAAAATCTATTGGACCCAACTCTGCAGGTGGACTAGATGTTTTAACTGATATTTTTCTATCAAATATAGCTGAGTTTATGCTTCCTAGTTTGCTATATCTGTTTCAGAAATCCTTAACTGACGGATTTGTTCCAACATCTTGGAAAGAAGCTATTGCCTTCAAATTTATAAGGAGGTTCTCTTACATCAGTTGATACTTTTAGATCAATTAGCTTTGCCTGTATACTAAACAAATGCATTTAGTGTATTATGTGTGGTTATATTGTAGAGACCAGATTTTATGGGCTAGATATTAACCAACATGGCTTTACAGATGTTAGATCTTGTTTAACCAGTTTAGTTAGTTTTTATCTAATAGTCTAGGAAGGCTTGTATCAAGCACTATCAGTTGATGTGGCATATTTGGACCTTGCAAACACATTTGATTATTGTTCCTCATGATCAAATAGTGACTATAACAAAAACAGATAGTTTTGATTTTTATCTTATTAGATGGGTGGGAAAATGGTTCAAAGGCAGAAGTTGAAGGGTTAGAATAAAGGCCACCTTTTCCTGATTGTAAGAATTTGAAACTGAGAGTGCTTCAAGGGTCCATTTTGGGATCTTATTTGTTCTCTGTTTTTATGTTGGATTTTCCATCTAGTGGTAGGATTTGGGTTAGTAAATTCACTGATGACACTAAAGTAGGTGCCATACTGACATCTGTGCAACACCAATTCAGCTTACAAAGCTTTCTGGATTTTTTTTTACAGCATTAGTTCCAAACAAATTGCATTCATTTTAACACTAATAAAACAAAAAAAATAATGTTCAATCACTTTAATACTAATAAAACAAAAAATGCTCAATTTGGCTGCAACAATGTTAAGTACCCCTATGCTTTGAATAGTACGACCTTGAAAAGTGAGCACTATAAGGGACTTAGGGATATTAATTGTTTGTGACGTTACCTTTGAATATAATCAAAAACTGTTATTAAGAGATGTTATTCAGTAATAACTGATATTCTTTGCTCAATTGTAAGTAGGGATACACTGATCTTAATTCATATCTGTAAGTCAATGATGAAGTCTCATATTGAATACTGTGCTGCATTTTGTTCTTATAGCACACTCAAGTGAAAGAGTTAGAAAGTATCCAGGAGTGTTATACATGGCAGATTGTATAAACACTCTGGACTGTGTTACTGCATTAGTAAGACTTTTATTTTATGTCAATTATAGATTAATAAGTGGAGATTTAATCCTGATGTATGGGTGTGAACATAATAATAGACTGGCTAGAACTTAGGAATTGAAATAAAATTTCAGATGACTGACACTAGAAACAGCAATGGGTTTATGAGGATTACAAGTTTTAATACTAAATTAAAATAAAGATCTTTCCATTGTCAAACTGGTTTATATAGGAAAGTATTCTCATTTAGAATAAGGTATAACTGTAGTTTAATGGCTTTCAACAAACAACTGGATGATTAGGTAGGTACCTTGTTTATGATCCTACCGTTACAACTGGCAAACTTTTTGAAGGCCTAAGAAAGGCCATTAAGCTTTTTTAACAAATATTAAAACTATTGAAATATCAAAATCAGAGTAACAACAAATTCAATAAAATCTTTACACTTTAGATAAATCCAATGCCAAACTTCTTTGGAAAGAAAAAAGACAAAAGAAAAATAACACAAAGAATTATTAATTATTTTCCTACCAAATTCAAAATAAATAGTAAATACTCAAACTATGCAGAAGATTATGAGTCTTCCTAATTTATCAATTCAAAATATAATGGGAACATTTAACACTCCTTACATTACCTCTCACAGAACAGGCATTCACTCTTTACCAGATCTATATGCTTTCACTAAATATGCCACTACCATCTACTTGAATGAAATCTCCACCTAAGAAACCAACATTTTAAAAACACCTGCTCAGTAAAGTTCAGTATACAACATCAAAAATTCCTCAAAAGAACAAGTGACAAGATAGCAAACACTCTTTCTATATAACATCTTTCTTACAACATAAACAGGGCCACCAGCTTTAAAATATACTGTTCTTATTTCACTACCTAAAGTACATTCACCCAGTGAACCAAAGAAAATCTACAGACCCATATCCAATCTCTGCCCAGCTGCAAAATTCTTTGAAAGGCTCCTTTACAAACAAATATGTTTTAATCTTTTTTTTTTGTTTGAATATTTTTTTAAAGAAACAAAACTATAAAAAATACATGACCTGTTATACTGGATGACAGTGCAATAATACTATCTGTAATTAGTTATATACATATTTACACATCACCAAGACATTAACATTCATCTGGAAATAGCTAATAAGAAAAATATATATAACAATATTTTCTTAGCATTACTTATGACTGCTGGGACCTGTGTACATTCCAGTAGAAACTGGTAAGTAAGACCCAAATTAAAGGATTCTTTTCCATGGCATGCAGTTTATAATAGTGTTAAACTCTTCACATTAATTGTAAGTATTCAATATGTATAGTCCCCATTTGTAACTGGTGTAGGTTTTCCATTCTCTTAAAATCACTGTTTTTGGTAGATAAGAGAGTATTAATCTCATAGCCATTTCCTCCCTTGTCCAACCAGTATCATTCTTCTCTGCCCCTAGTCCTAACAGCTCTCAAGTCCATGCAAATACTTTACCAAACATCTTATCCTAGCCCTTTGTAGCTTGTCTCCATCTGTCCTGCAATCTGGTGCACTCACAAAACATATGAAACATACCTGCTGATCAGTGCCTCCTTCTAGCATTTAGACCTAGATATTTGTTGTTTCATCATGTTTTAGTAGGGTTAGTATACCATAAGTGAAAACTCTCATATACTGATCCTTTACATGTGGCCATTTTGTAATTCCCAGTGCATTCTCCCATACTTTCCCAGATGTTTTGCCGAACAACTCCATGCATACTAGCTGGATGCTCCCATAATCTCTCTAATTTGTTATTCTGTTCCATATTTCTTTGAAGCCTCAAATTTTTATATCTCAAACATCATATGTTCCATGGTGCTTCCTTACATTTTTGCCTGTTAATTCCTAAAATACTATCATTAAGATAAGCATCTAAAAATATATTAAAAGTTACTCAATTTTGGTCAGTAAAATAGTATTCTTCTAGTACTTGCTGAATTAGCACAAATCATTCTTCTGCATCAAATGCAGGTTTATCTACTTTCCATATCTGTTACCAGCAAAAAATTCCTGCTGCAATCCATTCATTCTATTCCCACTGAGACACTTTATCTCAAGTGTTTGGATGGCCCCATATATATTGATATCTAAGAGTATCTCATATCCCCAAATTGCTTAATTCCTTTTCTCCCAGTGGTCTATTAGCTCTTCCCAAAAATTCTCATAATGAAAATCAGGTTGCCCTTCCACCAGCCATTGAGATGTACTCTCTCTTAATGCAGTATGCGTTCTATACTCCTTACCCTACTCCTCTTCAATACTTCTTGTATATTTGAGTATTTTCTTCGCATCTGTATTACATTATATCACTGTACTGTGTTATTTAGTTGTACCCTTAATCTTACTTTACTTTTGTTGCTATGAATGTAACTCAGGCTGAGCATGCAAATGGTCATATCTGATCTGATCTCCACTCTGGTAAACAAAATAAATTAGATAGATAGATAGATAGATAGATAGATAGATAGATAGATAGATAGATAGATAGATAGATAGATAGATAGATAAAATATTATTATCCATGGAACAATATAAAACAGTACTTTGGTGGGACCATGCATGATAACAAAGCATTCCCTTCTTAGAAATTCGATACCTATGTACTTTCCCTACATAGTTTCCTAACAAGACCTGCTATTTATTTATTAAAGGATGTTTTTGACTCATGGGTATTTCCAGATAGCATGTAAAATTTTAAGAAGGGGATTAACTTTTACCACAACTTTTACCAATAATTGTATAGGCTTTCCTCCCTCCTTCCTACCGGCAACAGCCATTGAATTTTCTTGTTTAATTTACCTAAGTTTCACATAGCTGCCCACTCATAAGTGTATCCCACTTCTGGATCTAAGTAAGTTGGGTATTTTAACTCTTGGATACTATTAACTGCTGCTCTACCTTTTCTTTCTCCAACCTGAACCAACACCAATGTACTTCTATTAAACTCAGACCTTCCGACTTTTAAAAATTGTTCAAACTCTCCTCTTAGACAACTAAAGAATGCCATCAAAATTTTCATTCATGAGAATGCAGTCATCTGCATTCAGCAAGAAAGATACTCTGACTCCTATGTTCCAGAAATGTTGCAAACCTCTATCAATCCATATTGCCAGTTCTTCAGTGTCGCTCGTCAAGTCAAGATGAAGTAGGCGAACATTGTGGGTTCTGCTCAAGCAACTTTGTTATCTAAAAACACATTAAAAATTAAGTTAAATAACATTAACTTATATACAAACTTGCTGTCTCATACATAGATGTTCACACTCTAGTTGTACTCACAAAATGGCACTGAAGCTAGCATGTGCCTGCTATTTATGAGGATGTTCAGGTCTTAGAAATGCTTCTTAAAGATACAACACACGTGTTATTCTCATGCAATATTGACTACATTCACTAACATGCAATTGGTACAAAATAATTTTCATCATGCAATTATACAGAACTAGATACATATATACAACTACATCTAGGTCGCTGTGTATTTCATACTGGGTCTGGAAATATGACCAAATCATGTGATATAGAAATTGGAATTCGGTTTAGCAGCTGGGATTGTCTCTGCTGAATGTTCAACCTTAGGGGCATCAAGAACACCATCAGAAATGGTAGTGGGAATCAAGACACATTCTGGAACAGGAACATTGTCTGAATTACTCTGAGACTTAGAGTCTGTATCACTGGAACAATGCTGTGATATTGGTTCTGATACGGGAAGAATATGTCTCCGATTTCACCTGTACTCCACACCTTCAGATTTCACAAAATAGGATCTCGGCTCTGCACATATACTTGTTACTTGACTAATCTGGTCAAAGCCTTTCATGATTTGTATCCTCACTGCCTCTCCTTCTTTCAACGGACGAAGAAATTTGCTCGATTTGTCATAACTGGACTTCTGGAAAGAACACATTCTAAATAACTGGGCTTTGATTGCTCTGTTGTTTTTATCTTTAGGCCTCAACAAACTGTTGTTTTGGTTTGCTGGTATAGAAGTGTATGAGCAGGTGAGTCAAGTATATCATTACAGGATATGTTTCTGAGATTGAGTAAATTCAAAAAGACATTGGTATTATCACACTTTAACTTCTCAAGTAATTGCTTTGCACTCTGCACTGCACATTCAGCTAGTCCATTTGACTGTGGATATCCTAGACTACTAGTAACATGTACAAAGTCCCATTCTCTTGCAGATTTCTGAAACAACTGACTGGTAAATTTGGTACCATTGTCAGAGATAAGCTTTTGTGGGCTTCCATGGACTGAGAAATGTTTCAACTTAGTAATAACAGTAGTGGAAGTTAGGTTAGATAGTAGATCAATCTCAAACCAGTTTGAATAAGAGTCTACCAGTACTAAGTAATGTTGATTGTTCCACTCAAATGTCAATGGCTACTGCTGACCAAGGTAGCTCAGGAACTTGACTTAGCTGAAGTGGTTCTTTCTGCAAATGTGGTTTAGTACTATTGCATACCGAACAAGAAGAAAATGCTTTATCAATGTCTTTTGCTAGAGAAGTCCAAAATACTAGGCTCTCACTCTTCTTTTGGTAGCTTCGAACCCGGGTGACCACGATGCAAAATCTGGATGTATTGGTATTGTAAAGAAGCAGGAACAACAATTTTAGGAACTTTGAAAATAATGCCATCTTCCATCAACATCTCATCTTTGTAAGGAAAGTAGGGTTGCACTTCTGGTGGTACACTAGATTGCTTTGATGGCCATCCATCATTGATGTGGTGACTAAGCTTTTGGAAAACTAGATCAGTCTTTGGCTGATCTCTTAGCTCATCAAGTCTTGTGGTAAAAAAACTATGCACTTCTATGATACTGCAGTCAAAATTCTCTGTATCAAGCTGTTTCATTGTATTTCTGGGCGATCTGGATAAGGTATCAGCCAGATAAAGAAGTTTGCCTTTTGTATAAACCATTTTTGAAATTGAACTTTTGAAATTTAAGGATCATTCTTTGCAATTTTGCTGGAGCTGAATGCATAGACTTCTTTAAAATAGCAACCAGAGGTTGATGATCAGTTTCAATCCGAATATCGTGACCATAGATATAATAGTGAAACATGGAACATGCAAACACTATTGCCAAAAGTTCTTTCTCAATCTGAGCATATTGCATTTCAGTTTGGGTAAGTGTTCTAGATGCATAGGCTACTGGTTTACCCTCTTGAAGAATGACTGCACCTAGACCAAATCTTGAAGCATCACAGGAAAGAGTAACTGGTTTGTTGACATCATAGTATCTTAATGTAGACGGAGTAGCAATTTTCTGCTTAAGGTCTTCAAATGCTTTCTGGTGATGTTCTAACCATGACCATGTAACATTCTTATGTGTTAGCTCTCTCAGAGTTGCTCTCAACTCATTAAAGTCTGATATAAACTTTCCTAAATAGTTGACCATACCAAGAAAACGTGGTAGAGCTCGTACACTATCTAGCACTGACATTTCAAGAAAGGCTGCTTGCTTGCACAGGTCTGGTCTCAAGCCAATGCTAGTAAATAAATGACCTACATATGTAACTTCTAGTAGTCCGAATTTGCACTTTAGAGGGGTTCAGCTTCAAGTTCACTTCACATGCACTGCCTAGAAGTCTCTTTAAGATTTCTTCATGCTCTACTTTAACATTGCCACCGACTAACAAATCATCTACCATTATAGCACAAGGATAACCTGAAAAATTTTTCTCCATTGCACGCTGAAAGACTTCACTTGCAGAATTTATTCTAAATGGCATCCTGTGAAATCTGTATCTTTCAAATGGGGTACTGAATGTAGTCAGTAATGAAGACTTCCAATCAAGCATCATTTGCCAAAATTAACTTTTTGCATCTAAGACAGAAAAAACAGTGGCATTCGGTATTAGAGTTGTGACTTCCTTGACTGTACGCATAGGATGATGTGGTCTTTTTAATGCTTTGTTCAAATCCCTTGAGTCAATGCATATTCTGATTTCATTTGAACCTTTTTTGTGAGCTGCTACCATGGACGACACCCATTCAGTAGGTTCTATAACTGGACAAATTACACCTTGCTGCACCATTTTTCCAACTGGGCTTTGATCTTATGCTGAATGGCTATTGGAAATTTCTTTCTGGTCTGACCACTGGACTGACCTCTGGGTCTAAGTTCATAGAATACACAACTGGAAGTTTGCCCAGTTTGTCATCAAAAATGTCAGCACACTCTGAAAAAAATAGTGTTATTGAAGCTAGAACTGGGATATTTGCTTATTTGCTGAACTTCATTGGTAAAAGAAAGCATATTCATTCTCAAACTGCCTCCGAGACCCAATAATGACTGCACAGGTCTTCAGACTGCATAAAATAATAAGCTATAACAGTTCTTGGCCACATAACATGAAAGTACTACTTAAGCCTTTGGTGTGAATCTCTTCACCTCCATAAGCAACAAGTTTCACACAACTGGTCCCACTTAGTTGTTCACCAGCCCTCACTTTAGCAAAACTATCTGCAGACAAAACATAACACTTTGAACCAGTGTCTACTTTGAGCTCAGTGAATTTACTATTGATCCGGACAGTACAAAATACTTCATTCTTTGCCAGTAAATCTACTGCATCAATTCTTTCAGCAACTACTGACACACCATCCAAATAGAAAGCAGACTGTTGCAGTTCTACTTGATCAATTTGCTTTTTTAAATGAACCTTTTTTTTAACAGTATGAGGCTTACTTGATTTACCACATTTTTGAAAATGGTTCCATTTCTTTCATTTCTGGCATTGCTGACCAAATGCTAAGCACTCATGGTTGGCACCACAATTGCGACAGTTAACAATAAAGCTTGACTTGGGTTTTGCTGATTCACCCTTGTACTGCACTGAGCATGCTCCTTTAACTGAGGCAGTCTTAGAACTTGCTGGAAGATAGCAGTGCCTCCCAGGAGAACCCCCAGGGGCTGTAGCTGCCATGTGCTTAGGCCTGCTTCTGCCAGCCACATGTTGCATGCTGTCTACATTTGCTCTGGAGTCTGCTGAAACCATGCTCTTATCACTTGCAAGCATATTTGTGTGCATTTCTGTAACTTCATAGATTTAAAAAATCTCAATAACTTTGCTCAGTGTTAAATCACTGTCACAAAGCAAAATATTTTTCACAGCAGCACTATTAATACCACACATGAGCCTGTCCATTATTAGCTCGCCTTTTAAATCACCAAACTTACACATTTTAGCTTTGTTCCTCAGGTCAGTAATGCAACCTGCAAATGTTTCTCCTTGCTTCTGATCTCTTGTGTGAAACAAATGTGTCTCTAATGTAACATTGGTCTGGAGGTTACACATCTCTCTAAATTTGCACTTCAAACACTAGGGGTCTTCCCTTGATTCAGCCTGCACAATAACATGACAATTTTCCCCTTCACCTTCATACACTGCTGGTGCATATACAAATGAATGCTCCCTTTCAATGGCCTCTGATCCTGCTAGGTTTAGCAAAATGAATGCCCTGGTGCATGCATCTTTATCAGAATAAGCTGCTTGTATGAATATATCACACTCTTGCTCAAATATTCTCCAATTATCTACAATATTCTGCTCAAATAAAAGTGGTAGTGGTTTTTGAAAGCTGTCTGCTATATTAATACATCTCAGTGAAGAGTTTTGCCAGTATACACAAACACACTCACATATACCTATGCCAGAAATTGATGCTAGTACTTGTAACTATACCCAATAGCACAACAAGCCTCTGTATAACTTAACTTTGTGAAACAAGACTCTCGGGCACTGTAATACCCTTGAAATTACTGCACTGTAAAAGTCACTTATCATCATTGTTAGAAACATTTCAAATAACGGCACTGTGCGAATGAACTGGGCAGAAGAAGCTCAGAGTAAGAAACATTTCGAAGTAACTGCACTTTGAGAATAAACAGTACACAGCACACTGAAATTTCCCCACAATGGCTGTTCTTTACTAAGCAACTCTCTATAATGCAAGAAACACTCTCTAATGGTAGTACTTTGTGAATAGACACACCCAGCACAAGAAATTTTTTGAAATGGCTGTATTTGACTGCATTTTCTGAAATAGTGGCACTCTGGACACAACAAACTCTTCAGAATAAATGCACAGTAATAAACACACACTATAAGGACTTTTACATACTTTGAGATACTTCGAATAACTCTAGTTATATTATTCAGAGCTTCGATCAATGCAAAGTAGTAGTTTATGTCAAAACAGTAATTCAAAAAACATGCAGTCTGGCTTTATTTATACTTAATGTGCCCTTTTTGCCCTTTGTTATATTCATTTTGCACATTTAATCTCATGCCCATTATATTTCTTTGCGCTCGTTTTAACTCGTTTCACAATGCTGAGGTAATTCTAAACCCCTTATGAGCTTTCCTGATGCTTGTTTTATCAAATATCTTAACTTCAAACATTTTGCCTGATTAATAATCTTTTTATCCTTCTTGTTTGCTTAATAAACATTTTCTTGCTATTCATTTTCTTAGTAATGCATTTTGTGCCCTTGTAATGCTCCTTTTTATCTTTTGTAATAAATAAATCATTCATACAAGTTTGTATTACCTTTAGTTCATTTCTGGGCCCTTTTTACTCTCGCTTCACTTAGTTTGCCTTCACCTTTAACAATGGAACTCGTAGCTCTGAAAAGCAGTCTCTGGAATCCTGGTTCTGACACCATGTCTCTCATCTAGTCAGGATGAAGTAGATGAACATTGTGGGTTCTGTTCAAGCAACTTTGTAACACATTAGAAATGAAGTTAAATAACATTAAGTTACATACAATCTAGCTGTCTCATACATATATATTCAAAGTCTTGCTGTACTCACAAAATGACACTGAAGCTAGCATGTGCCTGCTATTTATATGCACATTCATGCCTTTGAAATGCTTCTTAAAGGTACAACACACATGTTATTCTACACTCAGTAACTAACAAAAACAACCCCTGGAGAAAGGGGACGTCCATGTTCATAAGTTCATAGGCTCATAAGTCTACACCAGGCTAATGACTACTAAGGGGCTTTTAAACCAAGCTATGCAGCCAATCTCTGACAAGTTTTGTTGCCTTTGATAAGTATAAGCAGGGGCTTGTTAGATAAAACATTTACAAGCAGGGGCCTGGATGATGTACCATTTACTGGCTGTCTGTGCCCATTAAAGACGTGAATTTCCTGTTTCCCATCCAATTCTTCAACTTATCCTTGAATTGGGTTAGGAGGAACTCTGCTTCACATGGATGGGAAGCCTGTACCAGAGAAAGAGTAGTCTTTGAGATACATGCCTGTTTCTCCAGCAAATCCTATTTATATCTCATTCAAGGTTTAAGTATTTAGAATGAATAATGCTGGTGTTCTTTGTTTTGAGGATAGACAAGATGTCCATTTGGGTAGAATTTAATAATGCCTTGTATTCAAGGCACAGATCTCCCCTCAACAGCCTGTTGGAGACAAAATATAGGGATAGAACTTCGAGGTGATCTATACAGGACATGGTACTTATACCCTGTATTCTTTTAATGAGGAACCTCTGTGGACATTCCAATTGCTGGATGTGCCTAATTAGGTACTTCTTACCTCTGGTTTCTCTTACATGATACACCTTCACTTATTAATATATTTAAAATCTCATATAGCACTTGAATCCAGTGTAAAAATCCAGTACTCATCTCTCTTTTCTATAACATTTCAACTATGAAATGCCAATCCAGTGTATCAAAAGCCATCTTGATATTAACTAACACATTTTTTCACTTACCCAGTGAGGCAGGAAGCAAGTCCCACTGGGGCTCTCACTTCTGGCTCCAAGTGCCCTGGCATCCAGAAGCGACCCGCTCCAGGGACAGTGTCAGGTGTGAAGTTTGACTGGGGTGGTACACCTGTCAAAGAGTAATGTAGGTGTCCTAAGGTGAGTTCAGGGAGGACAGAAACCTCCCATGGAGCAGAAGGACAAAAGCTTGCTTGATCTTGATTTTCAGTATGAACTCAGATTGTGAAAGTGTGGCCTCACAATCCTTCTGCCTTTTTGGGTTTTAAGCAAGAGGTATCAGAAAAGTTACCGCAGGGATAACTGGCTTGTGGCGGCCAAGCATTCATAGAGACATTGGTTTTTGATCTTTCGATGTCGGCTCTTCCTATCATTGTGAAGCAGAATTCACTAAGCATTGGATTGTTCACCCGCTAATAGGGAATGTGAACTGGGATTAGACCGTCTTGAGTCAGTAAGTTCTACCCTACTGATGATGTGTTCATGCAGTAGTAATCCTGTTCAGTACGAGAGGAAGAACATATGCAGACATTTGGTGTATGTGCTTGCTTGTATCAAATGCATTTATATCAAATATTTATATTAAATCCATTAAGTTTCTAGAAAATTTGTCAATTTACATTAATTATCTATGCTCTATCTTCCCTTAAGGAGCCTACTCTTTCCCTTCCCAATAATTCTAAGCAAAATCTTTTCCAACATTCTTGCCAAAAATTTTACTAGTAATTTAGTATCCAGATTTAATAAAGAGATTGAGGGGAATTCAATAAGCCATACACAAATTTTTTTTGTGTACACATCACGGTGTGAGCATTTTCAAATTCAGTAAACCTCACTTAGTGGCGGGCAAACTCGGACAAACAGGGAAAGTTCCATGGGAATGCAAATTCCTGCTTAGGCAGGTGAATTTAATGCAAATTAGTCAGGGGAAGCAATCCAACAACCTGAAAGGTATCCGTGTAGACACCCGTGTCTTTGTTCTTAGTGAATGCAGAAATATTTTGTGTACAGGAGTCTACACGGAAAGAAGGGGCTGTACAAGTCCACAAATATGGAAATAATTCCTCTGTAAAGGTCACATCATATACAGTAAAGGTGAAAAATACATTGTGATTTGTAAGAATACAAGGGAAAATGTATAATTTGTTTTTACCAATTTCCACTTGTTTGCACTGTGTGCCACAGTGTGTAAACATGCTCAATGCAACAACAAAAAAAAAATTGATAAAATAACATTATTAATAAATGTATTTCTCAGAAATGTACTATAGGGCCTTGCATCAGGAATGTATAATGGTGCATTTGTGCTGTTGCCCAGCTCACACGGGTATGTTCAGTGTAGTATCCAGGCTGTCAGCACGACTATGTATGCAAATGAGTCAAAGTTGTTGAATCGCCAAAAAGAGCAACCATGTCCACAGATCCCTTTCATGTAGGCTCCTTGATATTCCCAGTGGATGTGGATGACATCATGGTGGTGTGTCATGTTACTTTTAGGAGATTTTGTGCTCAGTGCACTTGTTTGCACGGTGTGTCACATAGCTTAGCTTAGCCTAGCATTCTTGTGAACTGAACCCCCCCCCCCCCGAAGGCACAGGATATCTTCAATTAAGAATATTTACTTTTGTATGCAAAAGCTATGCAGTCCTCAGCACCATGCCATGCAAATCAGTAGGGCCTTTAAATAAACTTAATGATATTCTAAGCAGCTGACATGCATCTGAATTAGCTAACCCCACATGATGGACCTACACCACAACTGTATAATGCATGCATACACCCTGCAGTCTGGTTTTCCCTCAATATTCTGAAACATTGGAGTACACACTTGGAAATTTTAAACTGAGATAATGCTAGGGGCTACTGCAGCTATTCTACAGCTGTATGTGCTAGAGGCTGAAGACCATCGCCGGCCTTAAGCATAGGCCAACTAGACGGCCGCCTAGGGCGCCGCTCTAGCAGGGGCACTTTTCCAGTATTTATTGGGCGTAAGTAGACCATGATGGGGCACCAAGTGGTGTGGGTGGGAACGATGTGGAACCCTTTTGCCTAGGGCACCAGTTAACCTAAGGCCACTCCTGCTGAAGGCAATGCTGCTGGTGCTGATGACCATAGACCTAGGCCGAAGAGGAGAAGATTGTTTAGGCCCAGGGTAACCTACCAGGAGCTACATGAGCTGGAGATTGTAGAACACTACAGGGTGGACAGGGACATGTTACAAGAGCTCACTGAGCTCTGCCATCCTCAACTCAGAGTCAGCGCAAACAGAAGGAACCCAACCCAGTGGAAACAAAGGCATGTGTAGCCCTTAATATACTAGCTACAGATACTTTTCACAGACCAACTGGGGACATGATGGCAGAGTCATAGGCATCTGCATCCAGGATACTCCACCAATATCTGGATGCTACGCTTCCACATGCCAGTGAGCATATATCTTTCCCTCTTGACCCTGAGATGAGGTCCATCAATATGCAACACTTCTACCATGTAGCACACTATCCTGAAGTACTGAGTGCAATAGATTGCACTCATGTACACATCAAGACACCTCCCGGTGAGCAGGGTAGAATCTACATAAACTGCAAGGCATACCACTCCATCGACTGCCAACTCGTGTGCAATGCCCAGGAGATTATCATGATTATGTGTGCTGGCAACCCTGGCAGTTATCATAACTCCCCTATCTGGTGCACATCACAGCTTTACCAGATGTTTGCTAGGTGGGACATTCCACATGGCCATCTACTGGGGGATGCCGGCTAAGCCCTGGAACCGTGGATGATGACACCCATCAGAAATGCACACACACACACACACCGAAAAACACCATAATGAGGCACACACACAAACTAGGAACATCATACAGTGTGTGTTTGGGCTTTTGAAGACACAATTCCGGTGCCTTGATATATCTGATGGAGCCTTTCAGTATACCCCAGCCACATGTGCACAGATATTCACAATATGTGCTATGTTACACTGTCTGATCCTACGGAAACAGCTGGAGCAAGATCAGCAAAGGGGAGGGAAAAATAGCCCCCTAACAGTGCCTAGGTCACCACAGCCACAGTCACAGGAGGACTTGGAGGAGGACCCCACCCCCCGCTGATGTCTCTGTAGGCAGACGGAGGCATGCCCAGTATGCCCTGGCTTTGGCTAACAGACAATGCATAGCAAATTCACTGACAACCTAGGGACCTAGGGACTAGCACCTTACTCCTACTCACATACAGGTAGTAACAGTGATGCCAGCCAATGCCCACATCCTGTAGCTATCCATGTATTGAATGTGTATTGCTTGCATCACACAGAGTCTGCCCTGAAATAAAGTCCTGTAAACTGCTGCACTTGCAAAGTAAGTCAATAACCTGCTCAGTACTATAGTGGATTGTTATGTTAGATCATTGTAGCTATGGACCGGGTCCAATATGCAGGCACCGATACTGCCTATTTGGGCAGACAGTACATCCACATGGGACTGCTGACACCCATTAAGCTAACAATTCAGCATTTGTATGTGGTAGGCCTCATGCATGGAATATTCATGCAGTCCTATTGCAACAGATTACTAGCACATCATTCAAGGGACATGTTGGATAGGGAGGTTAAATGAAAGTCAGACTGTGTGACCTAGCAGAACATGTATGCTACTTCCTCACCCCCAAAACAGCACTGTTTCCATGCTACTACCATAGCACTAATGGTATTCTGGATGCCATCTCACAAAGTTAGTATGCCTCACAGCATCAGTAATGTAATGTACGATCTGAACATACATTTTATGTGTAACTTAACTGGGAATAGCACAGTACACATTTATGCAGGTGATGGTGCGGTGAATGATTTCTTGCTTATGTAGTAGCTTCTGTGGCTCAAAAGACCTAAGGCAGGTAGGTAGTGTGATGGTGTCCAGGGTTCTAATTCAGAGATATCCTATTATGTCGCATGTGAATTAGCAGTACGCATATCCTTTTACAGACTGTCTCTGTGCGTACTAAACTAGTATGACTGTATTTCACGTATTAAATACACAACTGTATCTGTGCCAATTTTCTAGGACCTGGGACTTAAAACCATATATCAGCATGTGTATGAAGATCATACGTCTAGTAGCTCCTGGAATATTATGTAGTATAACAATATAATAACAGTTATGAATGAAAAAATTATGTGGTGTGAGTCGTGTAATTGACAGAGCCATATGCAACACACTGAGCAATAAATCAGAACAACTAGGTATTGATGCACTCTCGATAAGATGGATAGCTGCATGGCTTACATATGGGATACGGCAAGTATCATACAGTAATTGGTCAATTAATATCTACGGTTACAGTCAGGATGTCCCACAGGGAGCTGTACAAGGGCCAAATTTGTCTATATATCTCTGTACACCTATCACAGTTGTTCTACAGTGTGTATGCAGATGGCTTGAAATTGGGTATACTGTTTAAATGTGTTACAGACTGGGCTTGTCTGAACAGTAACTTGGCTACAGGAGCATCAGATGCTGTTAAATACCTCAGAAAGTAAGCATATGACGTGGAAGACAGAAATAGAAAAGTGAATATTACCTACAGCACACAGTGAATGAAACAGTAGATTCATTAAAGGAAGTGCATATATAGGTAGCTTCAGCTTAGAGTTTTCAAAATCACCTCAGAATCCCGTTCTGCAGTACAGCTAGGTGTAGGATGGAGTCAGTTTATGCAACAGTAACTCTCAGGCGTAAGCAGTGTGCCTCCAACTTGTGAGATGCTAAGCAAAATGCAAACAACCCAAAATGCCACTGAGCATGTGCACACACTTGGGTAAGCAGAGTACAACTCTATTGCCCCTCATGCATATCGCATATTTGTATATTTATAAGCAGATATATATATATATATATATATATATATATATATATATATATATATATATATATATATATATATATGTATATATATATATATATATATATATATATATACGCATATGTAGTGTGTATGCAGATCAGGGATAGTAAAGTTGCACTATAACACTAATATGGGTGGATGAAGGGCTACAAGGAAAGGCTCAACATTACATAATGCACTTACAGAAACTTGCAACTGCATAGACTAGCATGTGTTGCAATCATAGGACTGTTGGGTTATTTGAAGTGCAAAGTCATGGCAGTCTTCACCCATCATGTGTAAATGTTACCACACTAGACAGCAGAACACAATGTACTGTGAAACACACATAACCATGAGTCACATGCAAACAGACGGATGGCGATGAATCATACCACGTCTCCCTAACAGACCATGTGGAACCCTTGAAATCTATGGTATGGTATATGAATACGTACATATATTGTGAAATCATATGTATGTATGTATCTACAACAGCAATACCCACATTCACCACAACCCTCTGTGTCTGCTTGATTTCACCAAACACACATCAACAAAAAAGCTATTGCTATAATATATTTTGTTGTGTGCCCACTCATTCACAGGGTAAATGTACTTTTGCCACAGGCCTGCCCATACAAATGTTGACACATTTGCCCAACACACGTACTGTTGACACATAGCTAGGCTACAAAACAGTTCTCTGACTGTTAGGCTACTAGCCGCAGGTGACAGTAGGAAGCTGTGTGACTATTCAGGTGTCCAAACCTGTTAAACAGGGCTTGTTTATGTTCTGTAGGATAACTTCATCGGCAGTAATTTGTAATATCAGATGTAAGCTGTGGTGCATGTGATAAGTGCACTGCTCTATAACGTGTAAAGCTAGGTAGGTAGGGTTCCAATTTTACTCCAGCCCACTAACACATACATCTCCCCACAAAACGAATGCAAAGACAAAACTGTAATGGTTCTGCACTTTTTGGCCTTTACATTTGATGCAGGCCTCCAAATCCTTGTCCTCCACAAGGCCTGCTGATGTCATCCACCATAAGACTACCTGATGCCATGTCACTGTCAAGTTTAAGCCGTGGTGCATACCATAAGTACTGTGATCTGTAGTGTGCACAACTAAACACATAAGGGTTCTCATCTCACTCCTCCTAACATGATGTGTGTTTGCTGTACACATACATGTGTAGTGTTATTGTTCTAACTGCATCCATGTTGGTGTGTATGGATGTTGGCCAGTGTTTTACATCAGTCTGTGGTATCATAGCATCATTGTAATATACTAGGCTAATGGCCCTAGGGCCCTTATAATCAGAGACAAAGTTTTACCTTTATTAACATGATCAACAGCTGTTGGCCCTGTCCAAGAGGTACACAGGTAGAACCACTGTAGTGTAATAATGGTCATCCATCCAATTGTACAGATTAGATCTGTAAAGGGCCAAGGGGTGCTTTATTTGACATGACGTAGAAATCTGTTCCAAAGTTGTGTTAATGTCTGGAAGACAGTTATCCCCTTCCAGCAGGTGTTAGTAATGTTACATACCAGGTTATGTTCTTAACTGTGAGTAAATTGGTTGTCCAGTTAAGTTATGCATGTGCAGCATTTCCAATAAAGCAGGGTCAGAGATTGCCTGGTATGCAAGGCAGACATCACCTCTGAGTAGTCTGTATGACACACAGTACATTAAGTGATTTTAGGCAACCCTCAAGGGACAGATGCTGAAGACTTGAATCCCCTTTGTGTGGACCCTTTGTGGTCTAACCAGTTGCCACAGCTGTTTGGACAGGTACATAATAAATGGGCCATTACACTCAAATATTGGCTGGATGAGGGAAGACTACATGGAGGTCATAAATTCTTTTACCAGAGAAAATGCCCTCACATATTACATGAGCAAGATAGAATGCCCTACTCTCCACTGTGTAGACATGGTGATCCAAGCTAAGGTAGCTGTCAACACATGTCATGAGGTCTCTCACCTCTGAATATGTATGTAAGGTGATGCTATTGCAGTGGTACTTAGCATGAACACCGCTGTTACCAAAAGGTGTGAGGATACATATATTTGCATTGACTTTACAGCCATGTGTGTGGCATAATCATCTGTTCATGTAATACCCTCATGTAAGATGTTGCCATGATTTGAAGATTCTATGACCACTACTTGCTAGCAGGCATCATGAAAGATTGTCAGACACAGACATTTACATTGTGTCTGTACTTTGGAGAAATGGATTCCAAACAGTATAAGACACAGGAACAAACCCTGTGGGACACCACTGGTTACAGCTCTGCTATTGGAGGTGGAGTCCCCTATTTCGACTATATGACTTCTATCAGTGAGCCATTTAACAACCCTCTAATGTTATAAGGGTTGAAGCCTAGCTGGGTGAGGTTGTGAATGATGCCTGAATGGGGGATAGTGTTAAATGCCTTTTCTAAGTGCAGGTAATTTGTGTGTACAGCTTTTCCATGAGCCAGGTCCTTGGTGACTGTCTCAAAAAAGTCCACCAGGAATAACAGATATGATCTCACTTTAACAAATCCAAACTGAGTATGGCAAACAAATTGAACATTCCCTACATTCTTGTTGATAATGTCCATGATGGTCTGCCCCATGGCCTTGCAGATATGGCTAATGAGGGTGATAGGCATATCATTTCAGGGGTCAGTGGATGCATCACCTCTGTGCAATGGAATAACGGTGGCTGCTTTCCAGTCAGCTGGGATGAAGCTTGTGGTTACATTATGAATTTGAAGAGTTCTCAAAGCTGTTACAAGTCCAAGTTGGAACCCATGTAGGTCACAGCCTGGGACATTATCAGTTCCCATAGATGCCGTGTTTCTGTCCTTAGACCAGTTATGACATACTCTGCAGACATACAAGGTAGGGAACAGGTGGTAGGGATGACATGCAGTATGTGTGCTGGGGACAGGAGAGTGAGGTTTCACAGAACCTGTCAGCCAAAGGGTCAGATATGTCTACACCACCAGTATATGTAGTATCATGACAGATGTGATTGACACTAATCAGGCCCTTTCCTTTTGGGTTACAGATGTAACTGTAGAATGCTTTGTGGTTGTCCTTTGTGGAGGATGCTAATTTGGACCAATGCTTTGTTTTGGAGGACTTTGCATCACCTCTTATCTGTTGGTTCATGCTGCTGAGGTAGTGTTGCTAGTTCAGGGGGCTTCCCTCCCTCATACTCTTAGGTTGTCAGGTCTCCTTCTTATTGTAAAGCCTGTTAATGGCAGTTGTCCACCAGGCAGGGATGGTCTTCCATGAGGAGCTTGATATGCACCTATCAGGTACAGCCGATGCAATGCAGTTATACACCTGTTTGTATAAGGCATTGGTGTAGAGCTCAGCATAGTTTCCAGTTCCTTCTGGGGGGGGGTGCAGTGAAGCTATTGATATTATCCTGTAAGATATTATAATCTGCTTTGTTGGTATTTATGATTTTATTTTCTGAAGGTGGGGGTGTGTCAGGTCTGATACTTACACTGAATGAGACTAGTTGTCAGAGCTCACCAGGGAGGAGCACACAGTGGGGGTGCTACAATGGTCGCCCATATTGGTAAGCACACTATTCAGTATGTAGGCTCCCCTTATGGGGATGTCAACTAGTTGGTCCAGGGAATTGTGGTTAATGGCACAGAGATACCTTTCTGAGCATGACTAATATACCCAGTCGGTGGGTAGTTGCAGTCACCCATCACCATGGTGTCATGATATATAGTGACAAACTCAGGTAGATGCAAGCAAGCAGAGTGGGTGTCCTGATTCATGGATGGGATCCTGTAGCTGTCAATTACTTGAATAGGTGCCTACAAGCAGTCCAAACTACCCAAATTGTCTGCAGGGCATCATATTTTATAACAATCTGGATGTGTATGTATCCTTAATGAATATTTATATACTGCCACCATTACTTTGGATGCCATCAGTTTGAGGTCTGCACATGTCTAAGGAGTTGTTCACTTGTATGGCTGTGTTGCTGTCCACAGCCTTGACCCAGGTGTCTGTGACTGCACAAATGTCTGCATCCTCCAAGGTGAGGTCAGCTTCCAGTGTGTGGAGTTTCGTGATGACACTTCTAGCATGTAGCAGCATAACCTTGAGGTTGTTTCTAAATGGGCTTTTTATAGTTGTATTTTGTACCTGGTACACCACCTAAAAAGGGCATTACAGGGATGCCAAGAGCCTTGGTCATTAGCCAAATTCTCATGGGTGACAGATGCTGACCATCTATGTCAAGGCTTCAAGGTGTGTTGAGGATGTCAGACCCAGCCAACAGATAGTGGATCCCCTTCAAATGACACAAGATGCTAGACCAAGTAATGAAGTCAAACATTTTCATAAGAAGGCGAAGGCCAAGGGTATCCCTGCCTGAGACACATATTCTGAGAGCTCAGTCATGTATCTCTTCATTCAGTCCAGACAGGTATGTCTCACATCATACACAACAATAGCTATAATGTAGTCATAACAGTACCTGCTTTTCACAGACTTGAGTGCATGTGTGATATGCTGTATTAAGGGACCTCACAGACAGCTAACCATGACCTTTCACTTATGTAACCTGTTGGGAGGGACATCAATGTGTGTCATGATGTAATCACCTACGACTAATGAGTTTGATGTAGTTTTTTGCCTTAAGTGTTTGAGGGGTGAGACAGTGGTACATGGACTATTATGTGTACTGTTCTGCAGAGGTAGTATTACATGTAGCATGCTTGTGTTTCTGTTTATGAAGTATCTGATGTGCATATATGTTACTGGGAAGGGGGTCTGCATATGTAGGTATGTGTATCGTGGTTTTGGATGGAGTGGGAGGTGTGCATGTTGGCAACCTGCTCATTGTCAGATGTATCATATGTTTGCAGTGAAGATTTGGCTGTCCTTGCATGCACTGGGAATGTTTACTGTTTACAACTTTGCAGACATTAGTTTGCCCTTGCACATCTAAAATGTCTGTCAAACAACCAGACAGTAACTGGATGATGTGTGACATGATGTGGGAACACAACATTGTGTTCCAGGAACATAAATGTACAGTATGACATTACTAGGACATGTGGGAGGAACAGCAACATTGACCAAAGGTGGCCACGCCTCTGCAGTAGGCCTCACAGCCATGTCACCCAGATCACCACCATGACGCTCCTTAAGGGCAGGCTGCATGAATTGCTGTGAAACTCATACCTAACATGGATCACTGGTGCTGTGGAGCTTGCTACATCAAACTTAGGCATCTATGTCACCTGACATTCACAATTATATTGCCATGCATCAGCTGTGATCCTTATCACCATCAGCTCAGTACCCTAGTGAAGCCCTATGTGCCTCAGAACTTATGGCATAAGACATGCAAATGTCAAATGACTGGTCTGGTTGTTAATCAAGGCATCTACCTGGAAAAGGCTACAAGACACCTACACAGCTTTGCATCATCTGGGACAAGTGTGTGCATCAACAAACATGCTGTGGCTTGCTTCATATCTTGAGCTTGGTGCTAATGTATTTCTTCATGCGAGAGAAAGAGAATGGGAGCTTTGCATTCCATCAGAGTGCGGCTGTGGTAAGACCAGTAGTAGGAGTAGCCAGGCAGCAGCAACTCCGGCAACTCCCCACTTTTCAGCAGTCGGCACGGGGTAAGTCTTTGTTTTCAGTAGGCACTGCTTGATTAGGTCTAACTTCAGAATAATTACCTATATACTCCATCCTTAACTGTACATGGTGTACACATTAGTTTCACCTCCAGTGTTTGGCAGTGCTCTGTACAGACTCGGAAGTCCTATGTAACACAAAAGCATTATACCGTTGTTGTACTGTAATTCCTCTGTAGGTGTAAACCATCTGGGGATCAATGACATGTTACCAGTACAGTTCTACTACAGGCTTACTGACATAATCCCATTCCCCATAACTATCTTTGTGCAGTGGCAGTGTCATAGCCTATGAAGGTCTACTGACACGTGATTATTGCTAATTGAAAACTTTACCTAATACCTAATATATTCCACCATATGTATCATGCTAGAGACAAAAAGATTACATACCTGATAGAGTACAATACACCTGTTTTGAAAAAAATATATATATGTCTTGTGCCTATGAGTTCATAGGAATTAACTTTCATACACAATAGTTTCCCTAGTTAGCAGTTTTCCTTTTCAACTTGGTCCTCATTAACAGGAGATTGCCTCAGAACCAATCTGTGGTTGAGTAATGCTAACTGAATTATACACAGCTGATTTACAGTGTAATCAGGCAATCCCCTGTAACTATTTCAGGTGATTTAAGGCCTCAGTGTAGAATCCATCTCCTTTCTCATATGATGGGCTGGATATTCTGGTTAGAAATAGTATGTTAGCACAGAGAGAATGATTATAGTAGCTATTTCTTACATGCAGTTATGTATGTGCAACAGGCTGCAGCTGCTGCTGCAGGCAAGAAGCATAGTGAGAGAGGCTGCAGAATGTGGAGGACAACAACACTTATGAGTAAAACTGTGACCACTGGCAGCTCCGGTGTATAGCCAGAGCCAGATTGGGGGAACCCATCCCACAGGATATTGAGGTACGTCTTTAAGGTAAATATGTTAGCCAAAGGTATTATTATCAGAGTAATATGCAACATGTTTGTTGTGTCCTTCAACAACATAGGGGGTACATATGCCATTAAGTCAACCATTTGGGCACATGCCAAGCCATGTGTTACATTATGGTAGTCATTTAGAATGTGTGTGTTGGCAGTCCTTGTTGCTAGCAGGACCTCCATATGTGTATGTTAGGTTTGCAGCTGTGCTAATCTGTAATATCATTAGCAAATGACTGTGTGCTGCAGTCTGTTATTAGAGGGCATCCTTTGCATTATCTAAGTTAAAAATCCTTTTGAATGCATATTAATGCATGACCTCTCACTCTATGCACTTTGTAGTGTTGCTATAGTGCTATATCAACTGTGTTCCTATCTGCAGGCCTTTGCCATCCATTGAACAGCAGACATTCCATTTGAAATGCATTGGGTGAATAAATAGTTGATGGCAGTCAGTCACTGCAGAATTCATAATAATGTATTTTAAATGCTATACCCCTTCTGGATTTGAATCCAAGACCACATGTGCCAAAAAGTACTGTTTATAAAGTATTTAACAGTCTGAGCCTACTGAGTCACTGTTACAGAAGGTGTGTTTTTCAACATATGAGTGCACACTCACAGGCTGTGACATACCTCATTTACTGCGGTGGTACGGCAAGAGGTTCTCCCATTCGATTCTCGGCTTGGCTTGGGAGTGCCTTCTGTGTGGAGTCTGCATGTCCTCCCCGCGGTTGGGTAGTATTCCAAAGACATGCGTGTGTAAATGGGCGTGCCTTCGTTGAAGATTGGGCGTCGAACTGGCACCTCAACGTTTCATAAAAATCTACTGCCAATCATTAGTGGACCAGAATTCCGCTGTGGTGACCCCTTACCAGGAAAAAGCCGAAAGACAAACAACATTATGTGCATGGGCTTGATAAGGATGTATTTCTCCACCAGAGTCCCAGTTAAACATCTATTTTGCCATTAATGTAGTAGCAGGTGTATTTTTATATGTTGCTGATAGAAGTGCACATTTACCTGCTGTTAGACACCTCATTCACATCCATTATTCTGTGTCTGGCTTTCTGGCAGTGTATTTGAGTACCAGACTCCAAGTTACACCCCCATTGTTTCCATTACTCTTTAAACAAATTTGTGTGATGCGGCGTGATGCATGGCACTGTTTGAATATGCTTAAGGATGTTTACTTGCCAATTGTTATGTTTTGCTTAAACCACCTGTTTTAAATAACAGCTCTGTTGTTTGGTGGGTCAGTGCACTGCTCTGCAGGTGGAATGGTCCTGGGTTTGAGACAGGGCACAGGTGTACATTTTGCATGTGATTACAAAAAAAATAATCTTTAAAGAAAAGAAAAATGGGGAGATAGGACAGTGCTGAAATGGGGTGCAAGCAGGGGGGAAAACATAGTGAAAGGCAGGTAGGTACATGCAGGAAGGGTACAGAAAAGAGACATAGCTATCCATTTTTTGTACAGCAACAACTGTGCACTTTGACAGAATTTGTAGATGAATGTGGACTGTCACCCCCAGTGAGATAGGTGAGGACAACATAAGTGTGTTGTCAAGCTAATTGGACCAAAATTGCGTGTGTCCAAACATGTGCATAATTGAGAGCTAGGTATGGGGCGATATATATTTTTTTCTTTTGGGACAAGTGCTCATTTTTTTAAGGTGAGAGTGGAATGTTGGGGGCGGGACATATGTAAATGTAGGGGAGATAAGTTGGGAGGATGAGGAAGCATTTACAGACAGACAAGACAGAGAAGACAGCAAACAGGGTCAGTGTGAGATACAAGAGGAGGGTAAACACCTTGACTGGGGAGGGTGTTGTGGAATCCCAGTCCCATGAGCATCACACATGGCAGCAGTGCGACTCAAGTCCTCACCCATGGGACTGTCAGCACTGCTCCTTCATTGCCCCTGTGGTGGCAGTGGTGGACACTGGTGTCTGGGCTGGGCAGCCACACCAGGATAAACAGCATGCTCTGGTGTATGCATGCACCAAGAGTTCAGCACAGCAACCCACACACCATACCTGGCAGTTCATCACGGATGATAAAATCACTCCTTCCACCTCTGCTCGCAGAGGGGGGCCCAGCTCCAACCTGTGGGGTAGAACTATCTGACGACACAGGTAGTACAGGGGAAGCATAGGGGGCATCACTAGGCTGTGGCCAAGACGTGCTCAGCCCTGGTGCCATGGCTGGGGGAGCCAAGGTAGGTGATCTCCGGGAACCGACCTACCTTGTTGTGCTGTGGAAAATAAATATAAACATAAGGTTAGAATAAACATAACCAAACAGATGTTAGTATTAACATTATAGAACATAATAATGAGTAATCAAATGAAATATGCAGGATTATAAGGATAACAACAGCAAGTAACGTTAGTACAATTATTTTAATGGCAAACCAATATGAAATTGTTCATAAGACCAACATAACAGGTTGTTACAAAAATGTATATTAATATGAAATCATAATAATAAATAATATTAATAAATTAAAGAAGAGAAGGGTTGGGATGAGAGAGAAAAAAATGCCATTAGTAACTTTGCAAGTAATATTACTACACAGACTACTACTACATACCTCTACTTATGTACAAAGTCATTTGGGAGTACAGTGAATGCTTCTACTGTATAGATGATGCTGTATGTACATAGCAATGAACCTATTAGCATGGGACAGCATGGGCCAAGCTGTAATACATGGTGGGATGGAGGCACACGTACTGGGTACAGTTGAACATAGTGTGCTCATACATTAGTAGCACTGTGTTCTGATAACGGATTTGCCACTGAATTGCTTTCCAAGAAATGTCATTTATCTGCTAAACAAGGACCAGACATATAGGGCATTACTCATTACATTCTGAAAATCATGACAGCTGAAAGGTATGTTCATGTACACTACATAGAGTAGACATTAATTGAATACTTAGTTGTCTGTCATGGGATTAGAACCCACAAGCTGTGACTCCATGGAAAATGTGCACTGGATTTCCCAATTAACTACTGTCAGATTAAAATACACATTTAGTGACTAAAGGCATTCTGCAGTTATTTGAAAGAGTCTTTATCAAAGCACAGTCCTACTTTAAATGTTATTGTTAATGCACCTTAACATCTGGCATTTATACACATGCATATCTGGCCAGAACTTCAACAACCTTACCCATATACTTTGTTCCTCAAGTGGGTGGAATACACAGCATTATTTGTCACAAAATGGCCAGAACACAGGCTTGAACCTTACTGTAGGTATTGCACTACATTTATTAGACAGTTTTTCTGCATTCTTTATTCAGTTAATTTTCACAGTTGACTACTTTCAAATTAGAACACACATTTAGTGACTAAAGGCATACTGCACAGTTACTTGAAAAAGTCTTTATCAAAGCACAGTCCTGCTTTAAACTTTATTGCTAATTCACCTGTGAAAAACTTCTCTAAAGCAAATTTCACACTCCTCAAAACCGAGGTGGAATCCTTCAAAGCTCCCGGGCCTGTGGAAAATACGGCCCAGACCGCAGAATCCTTTATAAATGCATTCTATGAACACCTTCAGGAATGCATGGATCATGCAATCCTAAATAAAACCAAGACCCAATCCTCCAAAGGCAGACGTCCTGTCTGGTGGACCACAGCCATGAACAAACTATACAATAGAAGGAGGAAGCTACTAAATGATAGAGCAAAATCCCAAAAAGTGAAGGCATCACTGATCAGTATTAGCAAAAAACTACGGGCACTCATAAAATCGTCTAAGGCCAGCTTCGAGAGAAAAATTGCACAGGACACTAAGGATAATCACAAGGTTTTCTTTAGTTATGTTAGGAACCTGGGTGGGAATTCCCAGATATGCTCAGAATTAGTCCAAAATGACAAAAAATACACAGAACCCACAGACATTGCCAACATCCTAGCTGACAGGTTCAGCAAACTTCTCCCCCCACCAAAAGGGCAAATATCTATCCCAGCAGAGTGCTGCTCCCCTGACATCTCAGATGCTCAGGTAAGCACACAAAAAGGAGTGCTGACGAATCCACCAAGCCACACAAAACCTTAACGCAAGTTTATTGAACACAATAAGAGCAGCGTTTTCGCTACTACAATTGAGTAGCTTCTTCAGAGGTAAAGGAACCAAAAAAAGACACAATCCTTTTTGGTCCTTATTTAAGTGCTTGCAATCAATTAAAAAATACAATCAAATACATCACTTCCTGCTCATTAATAGTAATACATTTTTTAAAAGAAAATGCCTTTTAAAAATACACAATCCCCTTCGGAGACAATACAAAAATAAATTAAATACAGTAAACAAGAAAATACCTTTTGTTGTATAATAAAATAATATAATAAGTAAAAAAATATCCTAAAAAGTGTATGCATTAAACCCCAAGGGATTTATTGTTCTGATAAATTTACTTAGTTAAGGGGCATTCTTTTTTGAAATGCAAATGAATAAATCTATTGACCATGTTAATCAGTAATAATTTAATTATACACTCCCACTATTAAGGCATGTGTAAACCATAAGATATATATATGCCTGCAGGTTTTTAAAAAGGATATATATATATATCTACAGATTTTAAAAAAACTTAAACATAAAAGGACCGACAATGTAAGTAAGAGAGAGGTGTAATGTAAAAACAAATTATCTTAAGTAAGCTCTATACTTTAAGACAGGGGCAATATTACAGCTCTCATTCAGTCCTGGAAAATTAAAAGACAGATTCCATTAATCATTTAATAAAGTATGGCTCTATGAGATTATAAATTATTTTAATGTACACTTGTGAAACACTTAAAATCACACTCCTAAAACCGAGTGATCCTTCAATTCCGCTGTAGAATACGCCTAAACCAAATCGATCAATGACATGTTACCAGTACAGTTCTACTACAGGCTTACTGACATAATCCCATTCCCCATAACTATCTTTGTGCAGTGGCAGTGTTATAGCCTATGAAGGTCTACTGACACGTGATTATTGCTAATTGAAAACTTTACCTAATACCTAATATATTCCACCATATGTATCATGCTAGAGACAAAAAGATTACATACCTGATAGAGTACAATACACCTGTTTTGAAAAAAACAATGTATATGTCTTGTGCCAATGAGTTCATAGGAAGTAACTTTCATACACAATAGTTTCCCTAGTTAGCAGTTTTTCTTTTCAAATTGGTCCTCATTAACAGGAGATTGCCTCAGAACCAATCTGTGGTTGAGTAATGCTAACTGAATTATACACAGCTGATTTACAGTGTAATCAGGCAATCCCCTGTAACTATTTCAGGTGATTTAAGGCCTCAGTGTAGAATCCATCTCCTTTCTCATATGATGGGCTGGATATTCTGGTTAGAAATAGTATGTTAGCACAGAGAGAATGATTGTAGTAGCTATTTCTTACATGGAGTTATGTATGTGCAACAGGCTGCAGCTGCTGCTGCAGGCAAAGCATAGTGAGAGAGGCTGCAGAATGTGGAGACAACAACACTTATGAGTAAAACTGTGACCACTGGCAGCTCTGGTGTATAGCCAGAGCCAGATTGAGAACCCATCCCACAGGATATTGAGGTAATGCGTCTTTAAGGTAAATATGTTAGCCAAAGGTATTATTATCAGAGTAATATGCAACATGTTTGTTGGTCCTTCAACAACATAGGGGACATTTTATGCCATTAAGTCAACCATTTGGGCATATGCCAAGCCATGTGTTACATTATGGTAGTCATTTAGAATGTGTGTGTTGGCAGTCCTTGTTGCTAGCAGGACCTCCATGTGTGCATGTTAGGTTTGCAGCTGTGCTAATCTGTAATATCATTAGCAAATGACTGTGTGCTGCAGTCTGTTATTAGAGGGCATCCTTTGCATTATCTAAGTTAAAAATCCTTTTGAATGCATATTAATGCATGACCTCTCACTCTATGCACTTTGTAGTGTTGCTATAGTGCTATGTTAACTGTGTTCCTATCTGCAGGCCTTTGCCATCCATTGAACAGCAGACATTCCATTTGAAATGCATTGGGTGAATAAATAGTTGATGGCAGTCAGTCACTGCAAAATTCATAATAATGTATTTTAAATGCTACACCCCTTCTGGATTTGAATCCAAGACCACATGTGCCAAAAAGTACTGTTTATAAAGTATTTAACAGTCTGAGCCTACTGAGTCACTGTTACAGAAGGTGTGTTTTTCAACATATGAGTGCACACTCACAGGCTGTGACATACCTCATTTACTGTGGTGAATACGGGCAAGAGGTTCTCCCATTCGATTCTCGGCTTGGCTTGGGGTGCCTTCTGTGTGGAGTCTGCATGTCCTCCCCGCTGGGTTGGGTAGTATTCCAAAGACATGCGTGTGTAATGGGCTTGCCTTCGTTGAAGATTAGGCGTCGAACTGGCACCTCAGCGTTTCATAAAATCTACTGCCAATCATTAGTGGACCAGAATTCGCTGTGGTGACCCTTACCAGGAAAAAGCCGAAAGACAAACAACATTATGTGCATGGGCTTGATAAGGATGTATTTCTCCACCAGAGTCCCAGTTAAACATCTATTTTGCCATTAATGTAGTAGCAGGTGTATTTTTATATGTTGCTGATAGAAGTGCACATTTACCTGCTGTTAGACACCTCATTCACATCCATTATTCTGTGTCTGGCTTTCTGGCAGTGAATTTGAGTACCAGACTCCAAGTTATACCCCCATTGTTTCCATTACTCTTTAAACAAATTTGTGTGATGCGGCGTGATGCATGGCACTGTTTGAATACACTTAATGATGGTTACTTGCCAATTGTTATGTTTTGCTTAAACCACCTGCTTTAAATAACAGCTCTATTGTTTAGTGGGTCAATGCAATGCTCTGCAGGTGGAATGGTCCTGGGTTTGAGACAGGGCACAGGTGTACATTTTGCATGTGATTACAAAAAAAATAATCTTTAAAGAAAAGAAAAATGGGGAGATAGGACAGTGCTGAAATGGGGTGCAAGCAGGGGGGAAAACATAGTGAAAGGCAGGTAGGTACATGCAGGAAGGGTACAGAAAATAGACATAGCTATCCATTTTTTATACAGCAACAACTGTGCACTTTGACAGAATTTGTAGATGAATGTGGACTGTCACCCCCAGAGCGATAGGTGAGGACAACATAAGTGTGTTGTCAAGCTAATTGGACCAAAATTGCGTGTGTCTAAACATGTGCATAATTGAGAGCTAGGTATGGGGCGATATATATTTTCTTTTGGGACAAGTGCTCATTTTTTTTAAGGTGAGAGTGGAATGTTGGGGGGCAGGACATATGTAGATGTAGGGGAGATAAGTTGGGAGGATGAGGAAGCATTTACAGACAGACAAGACAGAGAAGACAGCAAACAGGGTCAGTGTGAGATACAAGAGGAAGGTAAACACCTTGACTGGGGAGGGTGTTGTGGGATCCCAGTCCCATGAGCATCACACACGGCAGCAGTGTGACTCAAGTCCTCACCCATGGGACTGTCAGCACTGCTCCTTCATTGCCCCTGTGGTGGCAGTGGTGGACACTGGTGTCTGGGCTGGGCAGCCACACCAGGATAAACAGCATGCTCTGGTGTATGCATGCACCAAGAGTTCAGCACAGCAACCCACACACCATACCTGGCAGTTCATCACGAGTGATAAAATCACTCCTTCCACCTCTGCTCAAGAGGGGGGCCCAACTCCAACCTGTGGGGTAGAACTATCTGACGCCACAGGTAGTACAGGGAAGCATAGGGGCATCACTAGGCTGTGGCCAAGACGTGCTCGGCCCTGGTGCCATGGTTAGGAGCCAAGGTAGGTGATCTCCGAACTGGCCTACCTTGTTGTGCTGTAGAAATTAAATATAAAGATAAGGTTAAAACAAACATAACCAAACAGATGTTAGTATTAACATTATAGAATATAATAATGAGTAATCAAATGAAATATGAAGGATTATATCAAGGATAACAACAGTAAGTAACATTAGTACAATTATTTTAATGGCAAACCAATATGAAATTATTCATAAGACCAACAAAACAGATTGTTACAAAAATGTATGTTAATATGAAATCATAATAATAAATAATATTAATAAATTAAAGAAGAGAAGGGTTGGGATGAGAGAGAAAAAAATGCCATTAGTAACTTTGCAAGTAATATTACTACACAGACTACTACTACATACCTCTACTTATGTACAAAGTCATTTGGGAGTACAGTGAATGCTTCTACTGTATAGATGATGCTGTATGTACATAGCAATGAACCTATTAGCATGGGACAGCATGGGCCAAGCTGTAATACATGGTGGGATGGAGGCACACGTACTGGGTACAGTTGAACATAGTGTGCTCATACATTAGTAGCACTGTGTTCTGATAACGGATTTGCCACTGAATTGCTTTCCAAGAAATGTCATTTATCTGCTAAACAAGGACCAGACATATGGGGCATTACTCATTACATTCTGAAAATCATGACAGCTGAGAGGTATGTTCATGTACACTACATAGAGTAGACATTCATTGAATACTTAGTTGTCTGTCATGGGATTAGAACCCACAAGCTGTGACTCCATGGAAAATGAGCACTGGATTTCCCAATTAACTACTGTCAGATTAAAACACACATTTAGTGACTAAAGGCATTCTGCAGTTATTTGAAAGAGTCTTTATCAAAGCACAGTCCTGCTTTAAATGTTATTGTTAATGCACCTTAACATCTGGCATTTATACACATGCATATCTGGCCAGAACTTCAACAACCTTACCCCTATACTTTGTTCCTCAAGTGGGTGGAATACACAGCATTATTTGTCACAAAATGGCCAGAACACAGGCTTGAACCTTACTGTAGGTATTGCACTACATTTATTAGACAGTTTTTCTGCATTCTTTATTCAGTTAATTTTCACAGTTGACTACTTTCAAATTAGAACACACATTTAGTGACTAAAGGCATACTGCACAGTTACTTGAAAAAGTCTTTATCAAAGCACGGTCCTGCTTTAAACTTTATTGCTAATTCACCTGTGAAAACTTCTCTAAAGCAAATTTCACACTCTTCAAAACCAAGGTGGAATCCTTCAAAGTCCCCGGGCCTCTGGAAAATACGGCCCAGACCGCAGAATCCTTTATAAATGCATTCTATGAACACCTTCAGGAATGCATGGATCATGCAATCCCAAATAAAACCAAGACCCAATCCCCCAAAGGCAGACGTCCTGTCTGGTGGACCCCAGCCATAAACAAACTATACAATAGAAGGAGGAAGCTACTAAATGATAGAACAAAATCCCAAAAAGGGAAGGCATCTCTGATCAGTATTAGCAAAAAACTACGGGCACTCATAAAATCGTCTAAGGCCAGCTTCGAGAGAAAAATTGCACAGGACACTAAGGATAATCACAAGGTTTTCTTTAGTTATGTTAGGAACCTGGGTGGGAATTCCTAGATATGCTCAGAATTAGTCCAAAATGACAAAAAATACACCGAACCCACAGACATTGCCAACATCCTAGCTGACAGGTTCAGTGCAAACTCCCCCCCCACCAAAAGGGCAAATATCTATCCCAGCAGAGCACTGCCCCCCTGGCATCTCAGATGCTCAGGTAAGAGCCGCCCTCTCCAAAGCAAAAAACACAGCATCAATGGGACCAGACGGTGTCCCGGGCTGTGTCCTACATGAACTCCAAGAAGAGCTAAACCCAAACATAAAACTACTGTTCAATCTCAGCCTTACTACAGGATATGTACCCAAAGAGTGGCATACAGCAACAGTGGTCCCTCTCTACAAAGGTGGTGCCTCAACGGATCCTGGAAACTATCGCCTCATAAGCCTGACTAGCTTGGTCTGCAAAGCTATGGAAAGGATCATCATGGACCTCATAAATAAAGATATTGGGGACCTACAGACACTGGATCCTACCCAGTTCGGCTTTGTTAAGGGCAGATCCTGCCTCTTAAACCTGGTTGATTTCTTTGAAACAGTCACCAAGGCCATTGATGAAGGGAAGGTGGTCCACACAGCCTACCTGGACCTCGCAAAAGCCTTTGATACAATACCCCACTGGCATTATAGATAAGCTCACCAGCTTAAATATAAACCCCTGTGTCACTAGATGGGTTGCAAACTGGCTCAAGGACAGAACCCACATGGTTAGAATTGCTGGAGCCATGTCAGACTCCAAACCAGTTACAAGTGGCGTCCCACAAGGCTCAGTCCTGGGACCTCTCTTGTTCGGTATATATTTCTCGGAGGTACAGGCCAACACGGAAGGACTGTGGCTGACCAAGTTCGCAGATGACTGCAAACTGGGCACCATAATCGACTCTCCAGCCAACACAAGCATCCTCCAAAAGGACCTCATAGAAACAGACAACTGGTGCCAGAGCCATGGCCTCAAGCTAAACGCCAAAAAGTGTATAGTACAGAAGAAGTAATTAGGGACCTGGGGACCCAAGTTGACAGCAGTCTCTCATTTGACAACCACGTGGCCAAAGTGGTTAGAAAAACATTTTATATAGCCCACCTAATCATGAAGGGATTCACATCTGGATCAGGGGAGGTCATCGTGCCTCTTTACTCATCCCTCATCAGGCCCATAATTGAGTACAATGCCCCTTTTGGGATGTACCTTACCAGACACCTGCAGCAACTGGAAAGACCCCACAAGTACCTCACCAAGAGGATCAAAGGGCTCAAACAGATGCCATATGCTGCCCGGTTAAAGAAACTCCAGCTCTACTCAGTGGCATACCGCCTGTTCAGGGGCGATCTGTGCCTGACGTATAAAGCCATGTCCAACCCGGAATTAATGGACATGCTGCACCTCAGCAAATCCAAATCCCATCGAGCTAAGCACTTGAGAGACTTGAACCTCAGCACTGAAATAAATAGGACATGCTGGAGGGACAGATTCATAACCCAGAGGCTCCCTTCACTCTGGAATAAAATCCCAGTCCAGGTTAGGCAGAGTCCCTCATTGACTCTCTTCAAGAGGACTCTTGATGAGTGGATGGGAGATTGTAGGTTTAACCCGGGTATCACTTCTGTGTCACTGTTAGACAGGCACAGTATACTAATCTCGAAAAAGGGCATAGCAAAATTAATTTAAAATGGGTGGCGAAAGCCAAACACATTATGGCTAGGCTTATAAATGCCCTAGGGCAGATAGCCTAGTATGAACCTATGAACCTATGAACATAGGAACCTTAAAATCTGGGATTTATACACACACACACATAACTGGCCAGTACTTCAGCAATCTTACCCATATAACTTGTTCCTCAAGTGGGTAGAATACACAGCATTATTTGTCAAAAAATGGCCAGAACACAGGTTTGAACCTTACTGGGGGTATTGTGCTACATTTATCAGACAGTTTTTCTGCATTATTTATTCATGTCCCTGCTACAATTGACTGGAGGCAGCTTAGAACATACATGCAGTGAATAACAGAGTAGTGCACACCTGTTTGTCTGAAAACAGTACATTTCCCAGCACCATCACCCTTTAAAATGTACTGATTACTGTTGCTCCAAGTCTGGTATGTACAGCATGGACAGCTGTGTCAAACCTCAACAAAATAACCCATATACCCTTGTGATTACTTGAGTGCAACATACAGCATATATCACACAATGAGCAGAGCAGAATAGTGACCCACTGTTAATTTGGGTAGACCCCTTCATCAAATGCTGCTTGGATGCTATACTACACAGGACTGCATGTTTTGTTGATTTAACTTGCTTTACCATTTCAGGTAGGCAGTGACTCATTCCTACACATATTACATTTCCCAAGTATGTCATACTTGACTGTTACAACTGCAAACTCTATAAATAATTTATTTTGACACTACATTATGCCTTAGGTTACTTTGAAATTTCCTTACTTGTCACACTCACATCTCATCCTGGCCAGCTGCCCTGCATGGGACTGGATATTGCAAGTTCACTTTTCTGTAGCTGTTGTAAGAGAAGCAAACCATTATTCATACCAGTTTTGTACAGATTTACCTTGAACATTTCCACAGTGATGACAAATATACTTACATATCTGTGGGGTCTGCCCAGCTCGATGTTCTTTGACCCAGGAGTCCAAGGTTCCCCTCTTTCTCTGCTTCAGGTCATCATAGTGGTGACAACACTGCTCAACAGTGTGAGGGATACCAGTAGCACTGGTAATTTCCTTAGCCAAATGATCCCAGGCTTCAGACTTACATTCTGAGCCTTGGTATTTGCCCTCCAGCAGCCGGGGTTCATAGTGCCTAACCAGGTGTCCAACAAACAGTCAGAACTTCTGCGCACCCCAGTTATATGCCTGAAAGTGCGCTTCCTCACCAACACCACCAGGCATATCAGCAGTTAAATGAGAACTCCAATGAATGGTGTGAAAGTCCCAGTTATTGGCCTTAATATAGGCTGCATTCCCACCCTTACATATCATATTGTAACTTTCAAAAAAGTGCCACATTGCTTAGCATCATGCAAACTCGCAAAACCATGCTTAAGCAGAGGTTAGCAATGCACAAACAGGAAAACCACTGACCATGTTTAAGCGGTGCTTAGCATCATAAAGCTTAACTAATGTAGCAATTTTTGTATTTTGAATTTTCACATCACTAAATGTAAAAGGTATGACTGCTCAGGACTTAAACCTGGGACCAACTACATTCTAGGACATGACTCGACCTATGTAGGCACTTGGATAGTACAGACACCTTCTCTATCTCTGAGGATGCCTTTTTAGGTGAAAGCGCTTAGTCGGTGGACGTGTCTGTGAATAAATTCTCTTTTTTCATTTGTTGTCCTTTGATGTCAGTTCCTGATTGTTGCCTTTCCTTATTTTATACCTTCTCTATCTTAACATATGCTAGTAAGGTGCCTGTTGGCATTTCTAAGCACCTCCCAGCACCTCGCACACAGACAGAAATATATATATATATAAAAAAAACTATGGCAGGTGTGTGGTCTGTATGTATAAGCGCAGCACGGTATCGCTAAGCAGTGTGCCAAGCCACACAAGCAGGCAGAAATATATAAAAAAAAAAAAAAAAAAACAATTAATTACATCCAGTTTCTATTTTTGGAATTATGGCAGGTGTCTGGTATGTATGTATAAGAGCAGCTGGTCATCGCTAAGCACCATGCCGTGCTGTGCAAACAGGCACTGTAAAACAAACAAAAAAAATATTTCAACAAATTGCACAGTACATTAGACAGATTATTGTTCTGTGCTTATCATCTGTCCAGGAGTTTTCTGGACAGACAAGTGAAGAACAGCCTGTACACTGTTGCTTACATGGATTCAATATCTGTGTTACTGTGCTCTCCCTTGGCAGCATGCCATAATTAATATGTATGGTGCACTGCTGGGCAGGAATTGTGGCCATGTACAGGAATACATTCCATGTAGGCTGTACACAGAGCCTACACAGCTTTTATTGAATCCTGAGGACTGACTTTTTTTTTAGTTATAAGCACAATGCTGGTATGCTTCATATTATCTGGCATTGATTCCTGTTGTCTAATTTGTTAATACTCCTCCCAGAATATTTAGTATTTCCTCTCCCCTCCATTTGAAAAATTCAGCAGGGAACCCTTGTGGAGATAGGATATTTCCTTCTTTAAATTCAGGTTAGGTATTTTAATTTACTACATCATTAAAGAAGCATTCAGTTTTAATTTATCCTCCATACAGACCATCTCTCTGGTTCAATTCTCGGCTGGGGTGCCTTCTGTGTGGAGTCTGCATGTCCTCCCTGTGGTCGCGTGGGTTTCCTTCAGGTGCTCCAGTTTCCTCCCACATCCCAAAGACATGCTGTAGGTGGATTGGACACTCTAAATTGGCCCTAGGCATGAGTGTGTGTGTGCCTTCTGTGGAAGGTTGGGCACCGGGCTGGCAACTCGACACCGTAAAACTCCACTGCCAATCATGAGCAGACAGGTGATCCACTGTGGTGACCCCTAACTGGGAAAAGCCAAAAGAAGAAGGTGGAAGAAGTTGTCCATCTGCACTTTTTTGCATTCTCTATCTTTTCATAGTACTCTCAAAATCCCTCCCTTATTTATTCTGGAGAATCAATGAGTATTCCTTTCTTATCATCTATCCGGTCCTCATAATATATACTATGTCTGTCTTTAAAAGCCCAGGCTATATGCTTTGTACTTCTCTCCCCTTGCAACCAGCAAAAAAATCATCCCTACTGATACATCCAGCTTCTGAAATTGCAATTTGTTTCAGTCATATTTCTCAACTGTACAGATTTTCACAGCATGTCCAGATTTATGCCTCATATTTTTGGTCATTTTTTCATAAAATTGGGTTTTCTGGCACATTGTTGGGAAATCATTGAGTGTTGAAGTCAAAGTAATGACAGATATTTGAGTTTCAGGCTTCATACCCTTCAGAAAATCCATGCTAATGCAAAACGTGTTATTCTATCAACTTTCTAAGTTTGTAAGAATAATATTTAAAAAGTATCCCTGTTTTTGGGCCTTTGTCCCACCATTATTTATGGCTTTGTCCATATTTTTTGCTCTAAGAGGTTGAGAGGTATGGTTCCAATTCTTCTTTAATAACAAGTTTTTTTTAATAACTTGCAGCTCTTGTAACAGAGGCAAGTACTGTGATAAATATTTTAACACATTGATAGGTATTGGCTACTCTCTGATCATCAGCATAGGTAGTCTATGCTTTTAGGGCTACTGCTTCCCTAATTAGCACCACTGACACCATTTACAGTAATAGACTTGAAGATCTTGTAACAGCCAGAATATTTCTAGACATGGATTGGGTATTTTAGACTGTTAATCATGAAATACTATGAACCAAACTTATACAATTTAAATTTGGTAGCAGTAAAATTAAATGGTTCATAGGAACAAAAAGGATCAAAAGTCAATCTACTGACCATGAGCACTTTGTCAAATATCTACCCTCAGGCTTCTCCTACTCTCATAAGAAGGGCAAGTTAGTTCTGGGGAATATTTCAGGGACCCATCCAGTCATCCAGGTTATGTTTGAAGTAAGATATTGAATAGCATAATTTAACTTACAGTGGAAGTTTATGTCAAAAGGGAATATGTCATGTCATGATTCCATCTCGCCGGTGCACTTCATTTATTTGCTGATGAAGGTTCAGATCTCTTGTTCTAGTGTAATCTGTGCAGATTGACTTACTGTGAAAAAGGAGGTCAATTATTACAGAATATCTAATAGTGGGATATGTGAGTCAAAGATCTACCCTCAGGAGCCTATAAGCCACAGACCAGTGGGACAAGGTGTCCAGCTTCTTCTGCTAACTCAGGATCTTGAGACCAGAGATCTTAGTTAGGATTTTTTGAGTTTTTGGATATGCTTAGCAAGGTACATACCAATGGCAGTGTTGTATTCTATTATAGATCTGACGAGCACTGAAGATAGGGGAACTCTAAACTCCTTGGATATAGATGAAATGTTTTTGGTAACTAATTATGATATATAGAAGGATTTCCTAACTACAGTTGCAATATGATAATCAAATGAGAGGGAGCTACCTCCCCAGGTGACCAGGTCTCTAACTACTTCTTTGCTTGTTACTGAAGTGTTGTTGACACTGTAACTATTAGGTGATTGTTGTTTCCTGAAAGGACAATATTGCATTTTTTATCATTCAGTGTAAGCCTATTATTCTTAAACTAGGTGTTAACAAGGGTAAGCTTTATGAAGGTTACAAATCTCTGCAAGGGTTTTGATGATAACAACAGTTGTGCAGCCTTCAGAAACCTGGTAAACCAAAGGTCCTGGATGTCAGTTTTGAGGTCAGAGAACTAGATTTCAAACAAGAGACAACTGAGCAGAGACCACTGAGGAACTCTAATGCAAGAGTCACCTGTCACATTCTCAACATGTGTTCTTTCTTTCAAGCAGTTGCCAATCCATTTATCACATAAGTATCAACGTGCAGGGGAGACAGCTTTCTTACACTCCTGGCATACAATATGACATCTAATGCTTTAGCAAGATCAAGATAAGCTGTATGAACAGTATGACCTCTTCTGACTGCTTCTCTGTCCCTCTCAAAGAAGTTAACATGATTTAACAGGTGTGAGCGACCCTTGATGAAGCCAAATTGTAATCAGTCATGCCTGATGAGAATCTTAATATCATAATTGATGGCCTTATAAATCAAACATGTAAGCCTGGTTAATCTGTAATTTCAAAGGTCCATGTTGGAGTCACCCTTGTGAAGGGGCATCAATGTGATGGTGCACCAGGATCTGAGGACATGCCTGTGGCGAGGCTTAGGTGAAACAATGTAAGGAGATGTTTGGGAAGATCATGTATGATGACACTGTTTATCAAACAGCCTGGTATTTATCAGGACCCATAGAGGAAGTGCTCTTGATCTTAAAAAGCACCTTAAGAATATGCTATTTGGTGACGGTAGGGGGCATGAAGGTTTCAGGGATGGGTGCTGTTGGAAGAGGGAGTTTCTTAAAGAACGTTAGCAGAAAACTTATTTGGAAGTATATTTACAATGTCTTTGGGATCAGAGTGAGGGAGCCCCATTATGGAAAAGTTCAGAGCAATGTTGATAGTTATTTCTTAGCTTCCTAACATAGCTAAAGAAGAACTTATAATTATCCATACTCTACAATGCCAGTCTCAATTCATGGGTTGATTTACTGGTCCTTATAGTACTTTTCAGTTTTTTGGTGATGCTATTTTTATACTGGCTTCATGATGAGTTTGCTCTTGCGTAACATTTAAGAAATGTTTTTCATGTTATAATGTTTATTTAAGTTAATTGATCACTAGGGTGATCAATTAATTTCCCAACATATTACAAAGGTATGCATTTGGAGCGTTTCTCTCTGGGCCTCTGCTGAAAATTGGCTCATTCCAAGTCAGACTTTCCCGGTAAACAAATGTTAAATAAATAAATAAAATATTTGGTTCTAGTTTGGACTGATAGAGCTAGGCATTTGTTTAACTGGGCGTGAAAATCCTTAGTGTAGATTGCTGCAGACTTAGTGTCAATAGTGGTAATTGTTGTGTCTTTTGGCTTTTCCCAGTTAGGGGTCACCACAGCGGAACTCCAGTCCGCTAATGATTGGCAGTAGATTTTTACGTGCCGAGTTGCCAGCTCTGACGCACAACCTTCAACGACCTTGTGCTAAATATACTAACTCCAATGTAAAGGTGATAAAAAGTCCTTCCTGCAGGTTTATTTTATTCATGTGGCATTTTTTTTTTTCTTTGACCTGTCAGCCCAGCTTTTGATCTGATTGATTTTTTGTTTTGATTTTTTATATATTGATTGAAAATCTCACATAACATAGAATATTCTCACATAACATAGAATATTTCTTATGAGCATTTAATCTGTGTCAGTGACTAGTTTATGGTTCTCTCTAGTTTACTTAAAAATCAACTAAGGGATAACTTTCTATAATAAATGACATATTTTTTTCATTTATTTTATCCATGCTTTATTTATTTACTTTATATTGACTGTGTTTCTTCCGGGGAGGCCTGTCATAGTATTCAAACTGATTAGAAGAAATTTGTCATGGGTACTACAGAAATTATAGTGACAACATCATAACCAATGAGGATTATGTCAGGCATGATTTTTCCTGATTAGAAACTAAAACCATTTTCTTTTGTTCCTGTTCCTGTAGTTTGGAAGGCTAGAGAGAAAGAGGAGAGTTGGATGAAAGAGAAGAGGTCCATTGAGAGTGCCCAGATTGCCAAACTGGAGATGTACCACTAGCTCTAGAAGCAGAGGAAAGCTTTAAGTAGTTGAATTGTGTTCCTGAGGTTCAGTTGATGGAAAAAATGCTAAAATTGGATCAGAGGGAGAACAAGAAATTAATAGAGAAGCAATTGGAAAAGATATGGGTGATGTTATTCAAGCAATCATTTAGGAGTTCAAAAATTATATTGTTACTAAGAGCAAACAGACAGTTTAAAAGTCTACATAGAAGGAGCCCGGCCTCCCTATACCAGCCAGACTTTGAGGAGGTACCATGGAGGCCAAATATGAGTGCTTTTTCCTTCCTGCTTTGATTTTCCAAGACTCACTGTACTAGGCTGCAACTGCACATAGGTTTTCCTATCATTTAATTTCAGTACTGAAATGAAACATGACTGCAGGTTAAACAGAGTCCTGATCTACAGGAACCTGTTTCATGCTCAACCCAGGACCACTGTCTCCTTAAGTGACCTGCTTTGAGTAACACAATAGGCAAATGGAGTCTAAGGAAATAAAGCCTTGGACTCAGAAAGTCACTAGTTAAGAGCTCATAGCCTGAATCATCTACACATACTCACAATTCATCAACAAATGATTTGGCAAACAAATTGACTGATGTTATGTTTGAATGGGTATAATTTAGAGATGCATGCAGAAATTCAGTGTGGATAGATGGGTGGATGGATGGATGGATGGATGGATGGATGGATGGATGGATGGATGGATGGATGGATGGATGGATGAATGGGTAAATGGATGGATGGATGGATGGATGGATGGATGGATGGATGGATGGATGGATGGATGGACTAGAATTATAAGCTGAAGTTATATACAACAGAAGTATAATTCCTCATAAAAGTGATGGCATAAGCATTACCATGCATCCACTCTCTGAGTGAGAAGGCATGCCAGTATAGCTATATACAGTCAGACCTCATATGGTTGCAGAAGTGTAGGCTGCACCAGCTGGTGTACTCTTTGTAATCTTACCAAATTTTTAGGGTGCAAGTTTAAGAACATGGAAGATGTGAGGACTGGAGAAATAGAAGCTGTGCATCAGAGATATATATGAAGAGCATTGAGAAGTAGGATTGCAAACAGTGCATGACGGCATGAAACATTGTAGGAGGGTGGAGTATGTCCGAATTTAAGGGGTATGCAGTGATGAGGAACATCATGCAAAGGTTAAGGGGCACAGAAAATGAAGGGATGAAGTAGGAGATGTGGGAAAACAATGATAAGCAAAGAGGAAAAATATAATAAGAAAGACTAAGAAGGCAATAACAATGATAGTGTAAAAGGACATTGGAAAGGGAGTAAGACTAGGATAATCACAAGAAATTAGGGTTAAGGATGTGATTACTAAGAGACAGCACCAAAGAAATGAGGGCATAGGAACAAGAGGACTGGGATATCTACAAGAGATGAAAGAAGGGGGTAGGAAAGAGCAGTATATGTGTCCTTCGAGCAGATAAAAGAGGAGTTTAGCATGAGTGCAGGGGACTGGTTGGCATACAGGGGACGAATAAGTAGGGTGTAGTGAAAAGAAAATTGGAAGGACAAAGTGGAAATGAAGAAAAGGTAAAAATAAGGGATATTATTGTGGAGATAATTGAAGAAGGAAGGACAGAGTAAAATTATAAAAATATGGAAAGGTTGAAGAGACACTTGACTTTAGTAAATCAAGGGAGAGGTGGATAAAGGAAAACGGGGTATGGAAGAATTACGAGTGTTAGGCTAAAGCATGTAAAATGGCAAAAAGATTAACAGTATCAGATACCAGAATATCAGGTTATTGTATAGATGATACAGGACACTAAAGAGATTAAGTAAACAATAATCATGTGTTATGGGGGTTGCAAGATAGTACAGAAAGAATGGCAGGAAATGAAAGCATCATAGAGCAAGTAATGTAATAAGGAGATCTTCAAGAAGTTGTTGTTATGCTTATTTGGAATAGATAAATGCTGGGATGTAGTGAAGTGAAGACAGATGAAAGGTGTTGCTAAAGGTGGGATGGCTGAAGATGGAAATATATGAAGTTTGGAAAGAAGAAGATATTAGAGAAGTGCAGGGAGTAGCAGAAGGTGAGGGTGGTAAAAGCTGGATAAAAAAATTAAGAAATAGATGGCATGAATTATGGAAAGGCAGACAGTAGAAAGACACAAAACACCAGGACAAAAAAAGTAAAAAAGGTGAATGTTATAATACGACAAGACAGTCTGGTGGTTGTAGAGAGTAAAGATCAAACATGGGGAAGGATAATATTGTAAATATAGAAAGAATTATGTATGATTAGAGAATGGGCAGATTATACATCAACACCCTGATTGGAGAATGAATGTTCTCCAGCAGGGAATTAATGTACAAATAATGCCTGCTGGCAAACAAGTCCGTCGCTTCACAGCAGCATATCAAGCTACCGTGGAGTTCGGACTGCAAAAAAAACTAACAGCTGCCATTGTTGTACACTCACTAAGCAGTGGTTCTGCTGTTTTGTGAGTGTAAAATTTTAAAAAAAAGGAGAGAGACTGTGTGTGTGTGTGTGTGTGTGTGTGTGTGTGTGTGTGTGTGTGTGTGTGTGTGTGTGTGTGTGTGTGTGAGAGAGAGAGAGAGAGAGAGAGAGAGAAAGAGATTACGAGATTGAGAAAGAAAGTGTGTGTGTGTGTGTGTGTGTGTGTGTGTGTGTGTGTGTGTGTGTGTGTGTGTGTGTGTGTGTGTGTGTGTGTGTGAGAGAGAGAGAGAGAGAGAAAGAGATTGCGAGAGTGAGAAAGAAAGTGAGAGTGATTTTATGTGAGTGATTGCGTGTATGAAAACAGAGGAGCCTGTGTGTGAGACACTTGAGAGTGAGACTGATCTTGTGTGAGTGAGCATGTGTATGAAAGCAGAGGAGACTGTATGTGTGTGTATGCGAGAGAATGGGCTCTGTGTAAAACTGTTGTGTTTTACTTGGTTATTTTTTAAGCACTATATTATTTTTTATATATGTTTGATGTGAAATGCTTACTCCCAACACCATTAATTTTATACTACAGCAAGTTTGAAACATTAGGCGGAGGAACTATTTTACATTAAAAATATATATAAAAAAATACAGTACTTTAAATGCCCTACAGGGTGTGTATTAATGTGTAATTAATGCCCTTTCAGGGTGTACAGGCCCTCTGCCTGTGGTGTCAGGCCTCATAACACCCCTGGGCGGGCATTAATTACATATTAACACACACCCTGTCAGGCATTATTGCTTCCGTATAAAATGCAATGTGTATATGAGAAATGATTCAATAATACAAACATTTTGAGGTTTTATTTGTTCTGCATGGTGAAAAGTGAGAATGTG